>NW_026782983.1:0-59808 GCF_031769215.1 Ylistrum balloti
TCCATCAAATTGAAGATTGTTATACATAAGCACAGGAAACAAACACAACTTTAACTGAAATAAGAATATAGAACCATTACTGCAATATCTCATCCGTGTCTCATGAAATTTCATGTAACATGACAATTGACCGAAACGTTTATTTCATCGTATAGTGGTTTTTCATAATTAGTACTTCGCGTTAATACCCATTACAAAAGATAGTTCCTGTGTAGGGCAGACAAAAAATAAACACCTGCCCGTCCATATCAAAGAGTTCCATACAAATGACCATGGGCCAACTTGGCCAGGGCCCGCTCCATCGCGAACAAGTCCCATAGGGACTCTGCCCGTCTCTAAGTCCGACCTCTGGTTGTGACTTAGCTACTCAATCCCAGACTAGACTATCTTCTGCTGGCTATTGTCTTAGTATAAAAAATTACAAATATCTAATTTCAGCTAGTCTTATGGTCACAGCAACGCAGTGTGTATTGGAAATATGGTTACAATACATTTACTGGAGATGTATGATGTAATTTAATTTCTTTTTGTCACTATTTCATCGTTTCCAAAATTTCTGAATTGCAGATCGGTTCAGTTTTTATGACTTATGAGTAATGCACAGCTAAGTGAGGTCAATGCAAGTCTGGGATATGGCTGATTTAACTCGATACTTAGATCAATTGCAGCAGTGTTTTTCTTTATATATCAAGTATATAAACTGAAATTTTCGGGGTAGCGTTTCATTATGGTGCAATCAAAATGACTCTCTAGTAAATCAGTCATTCCTCACACTAGTAGGATATAAGAAGATTCTTTCAGTGTTGTATGAGCCTCTAGTTACATTTCCATATGTTTCTCGACAGTCAATCATGTAAAAAAAAAAATTAGTTCTGGATATCTTAACTGATATATAACCACCACGACTTTTATACTGTTTTATGAACAACAGTGGTTGATAACTAGGTTTTGATTAACAAAATAATTGGAGTATGCAATGATTGATACGTTTTTTGGGGGGGGATTTGATAATCTACCAAACCACATGTAAAACATAACAAGTAAAAAAAACTGGGCTTTCTGCTTATTTTCGTATTCCATATTCATAAATACGAACGACCTTATATATATACATATATATATTAATCAAAAGAAGTACTATATTGGTTCCCAATATTTTTATCATCGAATCTGTTCAGGTGCCAAGAGTAGTTGTCATAGCATTCAGCAACAAAAGTTATCTGATCACATATATGTGACAACAACTATGGTTGTCATATTGTTACAGACAGCAGTGGTTGTTTGTATGTCGGATAATATAATTGACAACAGTGGCTGCCTGTACAACTGATTATGTATTTTGACAACATTGGTTGTCATAGTGCTGCAGACAATAGTGGTTGTTTGTATATATGATTATATATTTGACAACAGTGGTTGTCATAGTGCTGCAGACAATAGTGGTTCTTTGTATATATGATGATGTATTTCACAACATTGGTTGTCATATTGTTATAGACAACAGAGGTTGTCGGTATATCTAATTTTGTATTTGACTGATTATATATAATTGGCAACAAGTGGTTGTTAGTGTATGATTATATTTATTATGTATTTGACAACAGTGGTTGTCATATTGCTATAGACAACAGTGGTGGTTTCTATATCTGATTATGTATTTGACATCAGTGGTTGTCATAGTGTTAATCACCCGTGGCATAATTATTATCTCTGAACATTTCACCAAATCAACATGCCAAGGAAAAGGAAATCGACCGAACCAAACTGGTTGCCAAACAAACGGACCCAGCCGAAGGAGGTACCACAGCCAATAAAAACGAGACTCCCTAGCTAATGACATAGCGGTTAAGCTATTTG
Source organism: Ylistrum balloti (assembly GCF_031769215.1). NCBI lineage: Eukaryota > Metazoa > Mollusca > Bivalvia > Pectinida > Pectinidae > Ylistrum > Ylistrum balloti. Next base: position 1,858 of record NW_026782983.1, read on the forward strand.
AGCTTATGAAACCCAGCAATAATTCAGAAAAGGCGACAGCCAGTAATACAATGGAATCTACCGCCCATGACCCTGTGGAAAACCACCATGATGACCCTCCTAGTGTGGATCTTACAATGGCAGAGTTAGTGCGTCCATTAGGACAGAACTCAGAATTATCAGGTAGCGGTAATACTTCGTGGCCAATAGACAGCTTTCTGTAGCACCCGCGATGTAGATGCTAAGGTGAAATCCCAAATCTGGGCTAACAAGTTTGTCGACTTGGGGTCACTGGTTTTTGAGCAGAGACCAACGGTTCTGGATTTACAAAGCTAAGGGGGTAGAATTGATATTTTCTTCATGATAAATCATTTAAGTACAGGCCATGCTAGATTATGTAAAAGTCCGTGGTGCAGCAGATGGACCCTTATTTTGTTTTCCTAATTGTCAACCTATCTCTAGGGCTTATTTTTCAACACAACTTAACAGAAATTTGATTGCTTCAAACTTAGACCCTCACAAATACAAGAGTCATAGTTTTCATATCGGTGCTGCATCATTTGCACACATGTCAGGTATTCCGGATGATACAATACAACGGATGGGCAGGTGGAAATCAAATGCTTTTCGGAGATATCTTTGTTTGCCCACCTTGACAGGACATCAGGTCTGAGTGCCTTGTTTGCTTTTTGTCATCTGATTATTTTTAACGGTACTATTTCTTAAGTCCCAAATACCTGGGTGGGGGGCACATTCCCACCTTTTTGGCAATTTATATTCATATCATCATGTCTGACCTAAAATGTCTAATGTTATATAGACCTATGGGGTTATTGGCCTCTGGGTCTACTTAATGTATGTCTCTAATGTTGTATAGACCTATGGGGTTATTGGTCTCTGGGTTTACATAATGTTGTATTACCTGAAGTCGTTTATATTTAATAAACGACATTTACACACAACCTGGGGTTATTGTTTTTATTCAGTATTGCCACGAGAGAGCAGGTATTCTTTGGGATTTAACGTAAGTAACATTTTTATAGTGTAAAATTATTTATGGAAAACCATTATTAAGTGGTTTCGTTATGGGGAATGGTGAGATGGTGGAATGCAACCTCAAGTGTATTAGTGATAAGAGTAATGCCCCCTGACTGCATAGAGTAATCTTCCCTTGCTGCATTAACCAGTTTCCGTTCCAGTGAGGATGCCAGGTAAAGGTAGCTCGCCTAAATTCCACCACCTCCCCACCTGCCTCCTAAACGTTTATTGGAATTAGTTCTAGTCATTCCATGGATGATTGTTTTACTTACATTTTTGATAACTTTAAAAACTTGTTCCCGCTTTAATTTGGTCATCATTTGATGGTTGGTTTTTGAGGAAATTATTTCTCTTGGTAAGCATCATTGGGATTATAGGTCTCATAATGATAACTACCAAATATACATATATATGTGAATGACATCGCTTTTAGTATTTGACTCCTATTAACAGGATACGATTTTTGTCTTAGGGATTATAGGTCTCAAGACTATTATATATTATTTTAATGTCATGCAACAGGTTGATATATTTCAAGTTGTCTATACATGTTCACATTTGTCACTGAATTTGTGTAACAAAACTTTAAATGATTGACATTCTGAAGGAACCTTGTATAAAGTACATGTGGACAATGTTGGTTTAATATTTCTGGATATTGTTTTTCAAATGAGAAGATAAATGGCTTTGCGATTTCGAAGAACACTGCTGAATTATATTCAGCTACAGATTTCTGATTATTGTTTAGCTTCACATATTAATCTAGTCACTGCCTTAGTTTTATGCAATAGCGTTATATCCAGTTTGATAATTCGATTTACTATGGTTTGGAACCCCACCTTCGTGGCAATTTATATTCATATCAGTATTCAGTATTGCCATGAACGAGCAGGTATTCTTTGGGATTTAACATAAATAGCATGGTCCTAAATCTTGCTGCAGTTTAGTAGAGTTGAAAAGATAGATTTTTTTTGTTTTGCAATAGTTGGCTCCGGCATTTACCTATTGTATTACTTGTGAAATATCTTAACTATTTCCCGGCATAATATGCAATGACCTTGTATCAATTCATATATAAAGTGTTAGGAACATCATGATTAGAGAAAAAAAAGTTACCATTCATTTTAATTAATCCAAGATAAACTCGAGTGAATGAATTTCTTATAAAAATAAATGTTATCACCAAAACGTTATATTTAGAAATAACTATTTAATTATTGTACATCTGGAAACTATTGATAAGATGACACTCTTGGCAAAGGCTAATTATATAATTATATAGACAATGTACATGTTGACTTCTATAACGTTTAGCGAGAAAACCATCGCGGCTGTCATTTAACCTGACAAAGTCAGGCTCCATGAAAAAGGAATCTCATAATGATATGTAATCAGCAGAACTTTCAACTCCTGCCTGAGTTTTAAAGAAATTTCAATGTATCATACAACTGTAAGCAAAGTCCATGAGCCTCGATTCCTAATCAATAATTTCTTTAGATACATTTATCCGGATGTTTTCAATAAATCAACAAACAATATCTTGATGCTTATGAAATTAAAAACCAATGTGATTAATTTTGATTGTATCGTTTTTAGAATTGGCTCAGGTATAAGAGATGTTCATTACAAACAGTGTGAATACACGAGCTAGAGAAGATGATTCATGACCTACAATTGCAGCGACACCGATTAGTATACCACATTACGTTAGTTACTGTATTTAAGTTAAGAATAAGGGATACACAGAGCCGACTGAATTTTAGAAAACACATTTTTAATAAAATCTAAAAAAAAATTATTTGCGAGATAGAAATATCTGTCCAATCTCAGCTGATTTGGGTAATTAATTAATTGGTTATCAGCATCAGAGACTGAGATGAAAAATATAAAAGCAGATATCTGACAACAGAGTTTTAAGGGAAAATTAATATTGCTAACTTAAACTAGGAATCAACGTTTACACTACGTCCGGAAACTCTTAAAACGTATGTACTGTAGACTAAAACTAACGGAAACAAGACATACATAGATGTTGGATCAGTTGTATGGATAAAGAATATCATTTAAAGATAAACAAATAGATAAGTAAATAAATGGCTTGACAAAGCATAGTACCAAGAGAGATAGGTTGAGGTATGTTACGATGACCGACAACATGCATAATGTACATTGGCGTCTTGAATGAGAATTATTAAACACACAATGATTAAAAATAGCTGACCTGTTACCTTGAACCTTGCAGATATTGTGTATTAAAATGTTCGAAATGTCTAGCTAATAATCATAAGAAACATTTTGATCAATTAGAATACAATACATACCTTTCTAATGCTCAGCAATTTTAGAGTAGGACAAAGTTTTGCCAAACGATCAACTAAACTGCACCTTCTGACAACGTAAGTGATGCTATGGGTCTAAATATGAAAGCCTAGAAAGCAACTGAGAAAAATCCTAAGTGATGTATAGAAATGTCATAATATAAATACGGGGAGGACTAGAGTCATGATTTAATAAGTTTCGTTATTGTTTTTATACCTAATAAACCTAGTTGCCAACTGTATGGATGTAAGCAATTTCTTGTCGGACTTTATCTAATGAAGTATACATCAAAACACCATGATGAATACGAATAAATCGCTTGTAACGTTCTACATTTTGCTTGTCTTTAAACTTGTCAGTCAAATATTATTATTTATTGTCTTTCGTTTAATCAGAGAAACCATTATCATTTTCATCATTATTGCACACCTCAGTATACGCAATTGCATTCCAGAAAGCGACCATCCATATATCGTGACTTTTGTCTCATAGATTATATAAGTCGTAAGTTCAAAATATCAGACGGAGGTTAGGACGATGCCCTACACCATCAGCTCACTTATATATTTTTACTGCTGCAAGGCAGAATCTGGATTAAACTGGATGTTTTGACACTTATAGGTGAATATAAAGCTCTGCAGCGATGTTCACAAGATTGGATTTGGTTAGGTAAAGACAGAGCAGACGGACAAGCATAGCTCTACAAATCCAGTGATGAAAAGTGACACGACCATGAAACAATGATTCATTGTATCTAATTCATAATTTACTCTATACAAATGTAAATATGTCAACCGTGTATTTATCACTCATATAGTATCAACGAAAATAATGCGCTTTGTAATCTTTGTTCAATTTGCCAGTGTAGATTCGGGAATATGTATTTGAAAGACATTTTCTACAAACCAACACCAGGTACCTATGTCCAAATATTTATTCCCGGATAGCGGAGGAACTTGAAACATTTTGCGATTATACTGGTGTTCAATGATTTCCATGTTTATATTTTATATTCCAATATCACAGGAGACACATTTGTTAATACTTGTGTTCAATGATTTCCATGTTTATATTTTATATCTTTGACCGTCAAAATTTTTGTGAATTAGAAATCGTTTGACACCATTAACTTATTTGACCCCGTTTGACAGTAAATGTAGGTAAGATACAATAACTGCAAACTGTGTCAGCCTTCATGTCATCCAATGAATCAAACTGCTAAAGATAATGATTATACCACTTTTGGAATAACCAGAAACTGTTGTAATAATAAAAATAAGACTAGTGTGTACTTGAATATTTAACACGTCCTGCTGAATTCTAGAATCTATCAGTCAAATATCACGATACTAGGCCTTTTGGTTACACAGTTGCATTTTCCCCCAAATTCCACGACTTTGGCTTTTTGTGATCCAAGAAAGGTGTTTGATTAGTAATAATTCAACATTGTAAACACATTGTAATATAAGTTTTAAACGGTGTTCCTGTTTGGTCATCTTCTAGCTGTAATATTATAGTATTATCCTAACACATAACTTTGATAGTAACGATGACAGTATTCTTTAAGAACAGCCCAATATTATATGATATAAACAGGAACACCGTTAAGGAAGTGAATGGATATCTGTAAATTTTATGATAACGAAACTTGTGTACCTGGAACAACATCGAATATGAGTATGTAAGCTGTAACGGCCACACCAGGTTTAACATCTAGATCTTAACTATGACTACTTGAGATTTTTTTTTTCAATTAGATAAATCACTGACATATTTAGGTTTCAAAATGAACCAAATGGCTTACCATGAAACATAGTCAAGCATTTTTTTTACAATTACATCTCAATAATTGACCTTTAAGTGTTGAACGTTTTAACAAAACCAACGAAGGTATGCTCATGAAGGTTATTAGTGATATATTTTCAGAAATTAAGAAATCTGGAACATTACTATCCCTATTGCATGAGCGTAATCGATTAAGTCATTTAAGGTTTAATCTGTTTACTTCTATTAACATACGCTTTTCTATATGTGTACGTTTACACTGGCATTGTTTTAGTTTTATTTTGAGATTCAGTCGTTATCGAAACATTGTGACAAGAAGGGGTGGACAACTAGGGAATTTAGATAGTAGAATTCAGTGTGGTACCACTACAAATGATGGTTCTTGAATATATCACAGCTTTTTTCAAAGCAGCATTAAATCATAAAACCCAATCCGTGCAATTCCAATTATACCATGTTGTGTGAGAGAACTGCATACCGTTGTGATGTAAATTGTTTATCAAACAATAAACATATATTGACATGTATTTTGTATGTTGAAGTGTTTTATCATGAAGCTGTCGACGGCAACTGCGACAGGACAGTTGTTAAGTATTACAGTTGGAGACTTAAACTAACTATTACATAAATAACATGATCAGTCTTACGCAATGATTGCAAATTACTTATTAATGCGTTGTTAAGTTTTATATCAGTACTTCTACTAAAGAAAATTGAGCAGTCGATGACAAAAAGGAGACATCTGTTTTAAATGCAACAATGGTAATTGATCATTCACTGACAAATGATATGATAACACCATGTTAACGTAGCATGCAATTTAATCATGTAGGAGGCCGGTGCTCTCATGCTTGTTAATCTTATTGTCGGGTAAAGGTTTATTCACCCAATATACAACATGGAAATATTCATAGATAGAGTACAATTAGTAGCTTTGCAACTCCATATTCACATTCCCTTTTCATCTGATCACCACAAAAAGGGTTATGGATCAAGTATGGTAGAACATTATTGATGGACATTTCATAGTAACTACCTATAGAATTTTGGAATACTGCATCAACAACACAGGTCATCTAAATATAAGTCTATCTATGAAAGTAACGTCACCTCTTCAAATGCAAACGAGGTGTATTAAGACATGAAATGTGGTGTATCAGGAAGACTTTTGGATTTATCCTCCGGCCAGGAAATAACATTGCACATCGTGGTAATTAATATCCATTTGCATAACGCAAAGTATGTTGGTACTCTAAAAACTTGTTTTTTTAGGATTCGTCGGAAGTTCATCTTACCATTATTAAGTAGGTTTCAGTTCGACGCTACCATAGAAAAACGTTCACGAACATACCGCATCTTCTTACAAGCAGAATGCAACGCACGCACTTATATCGCATGCATGCGGAGGTAGTCCATTTATCACGATATGTGTTAATAGGATGTTAAATGATTTTAAATCTAAAACCAAACGTCGCATTTGTATCTGTATACGACATGCCAAATATAGCCATCATGTTGGTCATTAAAAGGATGCATTTGATAAGTCTTAACAAACTTAGCCCTGTGAAATGAAATACAAAAATTTCTTTATTGTAAAATATCTACCCTTTAGACCTTGAAAAATGATATTAGATAAGGCTCATCAGGTTTCCTATTACAATTTTGACCTTTCTGAAAACCAGAATTTTACTGAGTACATTTTTATAAAGTATTCATGGTGGAAGGCAATTTGGCTGTCGGCATTCGTCACCCTGTGTATGTTGGTTATGGGTTAAAGGCCATTTAAAGGGTCTTACCATAGTTTAGTTCTGTGACCTCTTTTGTTGGTCAAGACAATCTATATTTTCCAACCTGAGAAATAGTATCTATATGTTATACCAGTGAAATATTAACATTCTAGAAATTATTTGTCATCAAACGAAATATAAGTAACTCACATATGCTTAAAACCACACCTATCAAAAGTGTTAAAGGATATTTTGGAAATGCCATCCAAAGCTAAAGACAAATGTTAAACAAAACCTTAAAATAAGGAAAAATTAATGACAGGAAAGTTCTGAAACGCGCCTACATCATGCCAAATATGATGTAAACTATCTCTTACCTATTTTTAAGATTTGAATAATTAGAAACAAGTATAGCAGTAGTTTAAACGCTTTAATCTCTCTGTCCCCAGATGGCCGTTATTTTAGATTAATTATCACTAAATGTATCAGTCTTCATCTCATCTGTGGAACAAATTCCCTTAAATATCATAACTATACACATTTTGAATAATCAGAAGATATTGTTAGACTGATTATACAAATAAGACCTCATGTACATAATTATCGACCATGCCGTGCTGATTCCTAGGGACCTATCAGCAAGATATATTGATTCTCGTATTTTTCGTAAAATAGTAGAGATTCCAAGATATGCTGCTATGATCTAAGAAACGTAATGGATTTGTAGGAATTCCGCATTGTTAACAAATTATGTAACTCGTAAACAGTGTTTCAGTTTGGTCATCATTTTACTGTATCTTAACACAAAATATTAATATTAACAATGATTTGTTATAATATCCAATGCTGTTCATGAATAATCACATATGAAACAAACAGGGACAATGTTAAAAAGTATATATATATCTGCAAATGTCATGATTTACTCTGCTAACTTGTAAAACCAAACTTTAATCTCTCAGTGTTGAATTTTTTATTTTATTGATATGTTTTGAGAAATTAAAAACTTGAGGACAATTACATTTCTCTGTTGCATGTGCGTAATCGAGGACTTTCCTTAAGGTTTAATCTTGTACTTCATCAAAACATATTTTTCCATATATCTCTGTTAACACTGACCTGCAGTTGCATGTTTTTTTTATTTCTTTTATTTTTCCACACATACATATAAACATACCACAAGTTCGCTTACATTCACTCACTGTCGTCCTAACGACCACCACTATCAATATTATCCACCTCATCATCATCGGTCATCGACATTATCGCTATATTTTTGGAGATGGTTTTACACACACACAGACACACTAAACACTCATACCTATATAAACACATTCGTAAATAAAGACACACACACACACACACACACACACACACACACACACACACACACACACACACACACACACACACACACACACACACACACACACACCAACAGACATACGCATACAGAGAAAGAGAGAGAACGTGGTTTCATGAGATGCTGATACTTCAGTGTGGTACCTCTACAAAGAAAGCAACATGAACATAACGTAGACTCTGACTAACAACATTAAATTATATAAACTAAACCCGGAAATCTAAATAGTTTAACATGTCAGGTGAAAGACCGGCATACTGTCGTGGTGCCAGTGGTCTATGTGTTTTCAAAATAATAATACATATGTATGCTGTGTATGTGTATGATGATTTTTTTTTTATCATGAATGTATCGACGACAACAACGATGACAGTTGTTAAGCTTTATCATTAGAGACTTATGCTAACTATAACATTGATTACAAAACCAATCTTACACCTGCTTACAAATTTCTCCAGTAATGGAATAGATTGAAGATAATAAATCTGACTACATGATGTTAAACGATGACTTAATTTAGTTATGTTTGGAAGTGCCTGTATCTTTTTTGCATGAAAACAACAATAAGCACCAACCATACTCAATCGAGTTACTAATCTATTAGCATGTAGCAGGCAAAATGTAGAGATTGAAGACATGGGACGGAAGTTTATGTATTTACAAACAAAAAGATATTGAAAAACAAGAGAATTCATTTTATGTCTTGAGAAAAATAAATAAAACATGTATAAGAAGATGAATAAAAGGAAACTTACCTTATTTGGATCAGCTCCCCTGTCCAGTAGTAGTCTAACAATATCTATGTGACCGCCGGATGCTGCATCTCTCAAACATTCAAACTGTAATAAAGGTTAGCAATAATATATTACCTATAATATAAAACAATTCAATATTTTCCCTCCATAACACACATCGATCTTGTTTATTAAGATATCCCTATAATATTCATATATAGATGGTAGATGATGTGAGTACATTTCACACTGTTGTGTAGACTATGAATTATTCAGGATAATCCTTACGAGTACAGATCATTTCTCCCTTTATGTAAAGTTTCTTCCCTAATTTAATTTTTTTTATTTTACATAGTGTTGGAATATGCAATGATAATGTCACGTTTTGATAAAAAGGGAATTAATGTCAAATGTAAAAACACTACTGAGGATTTCTTTTACAAGTCTTCGTTAATGACTTTACGTCATTTGGATCACTTCAGCTAAGAAATCTATGCTACATATCATGATTTTGGATAAACTTGACGACTTTGAATATTTATAAGGTCATCATTACAAGAATGAACACGGTTCATTTAGGAAAACGATGATATGATTCTTAGCTTTTCTTGTTCACAATATTAGTCGCTTGATTGCTTTTAATCGACATGGTTTACCAGAATTTTTTTTCTTTTTCAAAATTATGGAATGCTTTCAAGTATTATTCTACTAACATGGAAAATATAATACAGGCAGCTGTAATTATGATACTAGTATATGGTCCAAAAAAGCACATTGATATCACAACCCACGAATACCAGGTAGGAATACATTAGGAAACTGCATGCATATATGTTGATTACGGGACATGTCAAACTATCTTGCAATGAGTACGTATGTACCCAAAACAAATATGGTAGAAAGTTTCTGTAAGTTTTGAAAACTAATGATGAGTTTGAAGTTAGAGCCTAACAAACTATCAGTGATCACCACAAATTCAAATAATGGAGGAAAGTGTGTAAAGACATGAAAACTCTATATGTCTCGGAATCGTGACCATATGTACCAACTTATATGAAGGAAGGCAAATCAAGTGATAATGGGTGAATTCCTTACCAAAAACATTAAGGAATTAATACCGGACATTCATTCTGTGGGTTTACTAAGTTGCATTGATAATCATCCTGTTTCCACAGCTACAACCCCGCTGTGTGTAAACGTTGTTTATTGGTCCAAACAAATGTTTCGCACATTTACTCATTGGTCGGCACTGCCATACTTTCGCATCAATGTATGTGTTTACTCAGTACTGTCATTTTCTATCCGAGGACCAGTAACCCATCTCTGTATCTTTATGCAGGTTTTTTTACGTATACTTGTATGTATAGTATATCTCTGGTATTCATACAACACTCCATAGCTTTTTGAAACGAATGTCGGCAAAATTCTATGATCCAATACATCTTCTGAGTTTCTTACTACGGCCGTTGTAATAGACACATGTACAAGAAGCACTTTAGAGTTCCAAGAGTTCCATTCATATTGGGTGTAGATAACATCGCTGCTGATTTTTTCAAAAGTGTCAAGGTGTAGCCTATATGGAAAGGTTAAGTTTTGTGTCATTAGTAGACAGAATAAATCCAACAATCTGAATCCACTCCCCGACGAAAAAAAAAATTATGATAAATTAACAAATTCCACAATTTTCATGCAAATATCAATGTAATCTGGTCATCGCTGGGTTACATCGTCTTTGCAAAATGAAATCATGAAAACTGTTCAGATGGACATTACTTTCGGAATGGTTTAGACAATGCTCTTTCTGGTAATGTAAATTGTATATATATTTAAAGCAATTAGTATTTTATTATCAATTTTACTATGTAACTTTTGTAGGATGCTTAATTAAAGTTAAAAGGGATGATAAGTGAATCTAACAGAACTTCAAAGTTACTCAGATGATTTTGAATCTCTCTGCATGCACATAAAATGTCAGTTATAGTTTCAGAGTTGCATAGTATAAACAAGGGGATATAGCTAATCGAGTTAAAAAAATAAGTTGTAAGAATGCGGTGATTTATTCTTTGTATTTGTCGTTATCAGAAAAGGTAGTTAAACAATTTGGTGCCATGTAGAATCACTAAAATCAAAGACTTCATTTCATTTTTTCTGACTTGATGGACTAACCTTGCTCTTCATTAAAATACTATGAACATATTTCGAACCTTAACGCTGTTTAAAGAAATGTTCCAAGTTTAAGGGGATAAAAGGATAATCTAATTTTATTTTAGGGTAATCTGGATCAGGGTTAAATGCTTTGTAGCGTTTAGAACACCGTGATATTGGAAAAAAAATAATCTGTATGTGGTATGTTTGAGTAAATTCATGAAAAGTAAAGATTGTTCCAGAATTAATATCCTTTATCACATCATTCACAACAATGACACCCTTTCCTAGCCAGTCCTTAATAAAACTTGATTTCTTATCAATAGTAATTTGATTGTTGAACAATACAGGGCTTTTCAGGAATACTTCACTTTTATCTGTTCATATGTTATTAGCGTGGTGTAGATTTTATATGTTTTAAAACATCAGACCAAGACATGTTTTCACATTTATTTTGACAGCGTTGTATGTATTCAGTACCTCAATTGGCCATCAGGTCTAAGTTTACATATGTTTAAAGAATTACTTGCCACTTTGAAGCAGACTGGAAAAGTCTTCTAATCCATTCCAGCTGAAGGTAATATATAAAGGCTCTAACATTAACCATTTGAACCACCATCAGTGTAATACTAGGTAACAATGTCTCTTCTTACTTTGTAAGTGTTACTGTTCCAAAGAAATTCATATAACAATGAGTCTGATTCAGATAAAAAAAAATATTGTCATTAGGGTTTGGCAGTGAGATGGATAAATTGTGAAACTGCAAGTGATCTAATTATGTTTATTTTACCATTAGGGGTTAGATATCGAGCTAAGAAGTGATTTAAGTTTATAAGTTTTTTTGTCAAAATTAAGTTTTGGTATCTGATATAAGTTAACATGAAATCCAATACCAGGCTATGGGAAGTGATCGATGCTGATTTTTTTCTACCAATGATTTTTGAAACATAAAATTTTAATCCTGATATGCTTCCATAAAAGTTAATGTAATTGATTCTTTGTAGACCCATCAAGTGCCAGTGAAGTGACATCTGCATACTGTGACAGAAGTATAGGACAGCCATGACATCGATATGACATTGTTTCTTAATTTAATTGCCAAAATTGCGCACACAGAATAAAGATATAGATCGGGTTCCCTTGTCAACAACCCCTTCTTATTTCCAAAAAAGAAAGTTTACCAACCTAATTATTTGTAGCACTAGCTTTTTTATGTAATGCTTTCACCCCAAGAGATTAGACCATTCCCAAACCCCCCCCCCAAAAAAAAAAAAAAAAAAAAAATAAAAAAAATAACAATAATAAAATCATTTAAGTAAACGTCCAGACGCTTAATCGAAAGCTTTTTTTTTTTTTTTTTGGAAATAAATCATTAAAAACATTCCTGGGATATCATTTTCTTATCTATGCTGCATGACATCATAAACAAGTCTTGTATTTCCCCCTATTCAACGTCCTGCTAAAACCTTGTTTGATCCTTGTCAATTATTTCATTAAAAACGTTTTAATTATGTGTGCTATGGTGCCAGATGCAGTTTCATAAACAACATTAAGTAATGGGTCTCCAATTTTTCATAAAATGTCTGGGTTTATCTCCCCTTGGAATACAGGAGATAATGCCATGCTTTTGAGAAATAGATAAACAACTATTTTTGTATATCCTGAATTAATAGGTCTGACCACAAAGTTCAATATATGTTTTGAAGAATTTAGCATTAAAACCATCTATTCCTGGACTTCTGTTATTTTTCATACCTTTCACTGGCTTCTGCTAGTGTGATAGAACCATCTAGCTTTTCAGAATCACATGGACTAATTGTATTTACATTGCATGGTTCACAAATATCATTCAGGTTAACATCATCTAAGACATTATTCGAATCATAAAGATTATCATAGCATAATAAACTTCTTCCAAAACATTATCTTAATCTGTTCTTATTTTTCCATCCTCTAGTCGTAATTTAGGCCTAAGTGAAGTCTCTGCTTTCAAGATTAAAAATAAATACCTTATGTAATTATGCTGCCTTTGGTTTTCATTTCCCTGATTGACTGTAATTCTCTTTTAGCTAATAACTCAACTACAACAACAATTGCTTCATCTTGCTCTTCCATAACTTGAATAACTTTCTGAAGGATGTCCTTTTTGATAGTTTGTTAATTTTCCCTGTGTGATGAGAAGGATATAGTTTTACCTCCAATATTCATCAATAATATTTCAAGAAATATTTGATCATATATCGTAAACGAAGTTTCTGCATCTGAAATATTATTGGAATTATTAATATTATATACTGGGAGACAATGTTTAGGCTTGTCTGAATAATACAGGTTTTCACCATATTTACGTATACAAGATCTTGTAGTAGATGATTATTAAACTTTAATACCCCATTACCAGCTATAAATTCATTGAGTTTTAAGGATATTGTTGAAAAAGAATGATCAGATTCTATATCTAATTTGTTAGTACTGGATATAAGATTCTCCGAGAGAAGAAAGAAATCTAGTCGAGCTCGCGTAAGTGGGTTGCTTTTCCTCGATGTGTATCTCCTAATATCTTCATGCTGCTCTCTAAAAATATCCACCAATCCAAAATTATCAATGATTTCTTCAACCTTATATCTGGCTTTAGGATAATTGAGATTCTTATGATTGTTATCATATTCAGATTTTGGGTTCAATTCCAAGTTAAAATCAACACAGATAATGATATATTTATTCGCAAATTCTTCAACAGTTTCAGTTAGAATATCGTAAAACTCGGTGTCATCATTATTCCGGCCATATGAATCATTGAAGGTGATTCTAAAAGATTCTATAGCTAAGGCTAAAAAAATCAGTATTATATTTCTTCTCTTTATGCGCTTTAAATTCAAAATTATCTTTAAAAAATACTACTGTTTGTATATCTCAGATAAGAGAAAACATCCTTGCGTTATTCTTATCCTCAAGAATTTAACCATTTGTCGACAAAAAAAAAAAAAATCAGCCGTATGCCTCAAGAACAAGTTTAGTTGATCAATCCCGGAGACAAGAGACGAAGAGAAACAGAGCAGATAGAGAAAGTGAAAACATACGGTGACCATTGTCATCATATAATGAATACTGGCAACATACATACTTTATCACATCAGGTAGATTACACTAGGACCATACCCGCAGATCACTAAAGCACGAATTACTGTAACAAAATGATTTATATATTGTAGGCTTATCAAACGTCAGAATTTTGGTCCCATATAACACAAAACACAAACCATCCATAGCAAAGAAACATGCATATCTACATGCATACATAATAAGATCGGTATAAACCAAGAGAAATGCATATCTACAATCATAAGAAATAGGAATCTTCCTTAAGTCCGTTAGTGTCATGGCCTAAAAAAGTATTTTTCTTCCATGGCCTAAACAAGTATTTTTCCGGAATGTAAAGAGCTTGCCGCCCACGCTACTATACGAGCATAGCAAGTTATGAAGACACACAATTCATGATTTTGTCCACACGTTCCTCAACCGGTCCGATGAAGAATTGTTCTTGAATTCTTTCGACCGTGTTGTTCCAAGTCGTTATAACGGGCATCCATGCCCTCCTTTACACACTATAAATTACTGACTTGTGTCTCCAAGTTACAACGTCTGACGAAGATTTTCGTTTTCCATTTCCAATTCAAAAACTCAACCTTTCAATTCATCCATTTATTCCATGTTTTCCTCTCCGATACTTTCATTGAGATTCTTTATCTTGGAATCAAAGTCTCCCTTTGTAATGAGGGTAGATAGCATGGCAGTGATTTCATCAAGTCTGTTCTAGATATTCTTGTCAGACCACGTAGTCTTAATTGGTGAGCCTCCCGTGCTTTGTTTTCAAGCGGCCATGATTTCCTCAGAACCAAGTATCCATATATTACACAGATATAGCAATCCGGGTATGTATATGTACAGTATATAGTACGCCGTTAACAGTAGTCACTACGTAGGGTCTTAGGTCATTGTCCTAACTTCAGCTGCCTAATTACACAAATCCATTTTGAATTTCAGAAGTCAGATGTTACAAACTAATCAACCGTCCACTTATATCCAGTTATAAGGATATGTAGAAAATTAACTTTTTGTCGGAGCTCTAGACGAAGGAATACGCAGGTCCAGCATGATCTTGAACTCAATGATCTACTAAAGATAACTGAGAAGCTAGAGCCTAAAAACTGTCAGTGATCACCACAACCTCCAATGATTGAGGAAAGAGAGATAATCTTGACCATATGTAGCAAACTGTACGGAGGAATGCAAATCAAGTGAATGATTTTGCTACCATTGCGTAGATACTGGGTGAATAATACTAATTGATAGATAAATGGCAATAAGTTTGTGCTTACTAGATCCCATCAATAATCACCCTGTTTCCACAATCATTACCCTGTGGTGTATAAACCTTGTTGATTGGTCTAATTATATATCATTTTATATATTTTTTCATATGTCAACTGTGTGTCAGATTTGCTCTTCAATTCATGATTAGATGCTTCATAATTTAGTCAATATTGAGGTCGAATAAAAGTGGAACAGTTTAAAATGTTTATAATAAAACCCCACTAAATTCAGCACGCGCGTGATTTTAATCATGCTACATGTAATTTACTAAATTCAAACTCAAAATTAAATGACATAAATGGTTATGATACCCTTGCTTAACATCCATCAGTGTGGTATTGTAACAGCATTACATGATGAAATTATTAACAGATACTGTATAAATACCAGCTTGGTGTTCTATTACAGAACAAAAACTAACATTATTCTTGATAGTTTAATGTTGTTTAAGGATGTTAAAGAAATAACATAAAACAGGTATATCATGATGTAAATTTCTGTGTTGTTGATGTCATGAAGGTAAGATATTGCATGTATAAATCATTGGGCATTCTGGTATAAGCGTCGATAATGAGGTCGAATATAGTGGAACCGTTTAAATGTTATAATAAAACCCCACTGGATTCAGCACGCGCGTGAGTTTAATTATGCTACATGTGATTTACTTCAAGTTCAAAATTAATTGATATTTGCTAAAAAAATATGATAAAAAGAGCAATACTTCGTTTAGACTCCCGAACAATACCAGCATTATATGACGATGTTTTTTTTTTTTTTTTATTAAAGCTGTTTTATTAACAATACCATCTATCTATACTGTGATCAATCCACGCAGGCAACGTTAAGTTCTTAAGTACGAACATTATTAACAATAAGATGATAAAAAATATCATTCTTTGTGATAATTACAGATATATAGAGAAACAGATGTAAGACAAACATAAGTATAACAGGAATGCAGGCCAGCCCCTCCGTCCCGTAGAAGTCTAACGACATCTTTGGTACTGAATTGTGCTGCGTGTTATGAACAATTACTCTGTAGTAAAGGTTGATGTTAATTTGTTGCATGAAAGTTAGTTGTGTGTACATATTCACTATCAATCAAGCAATGTTCCGTCATCATTAAGAATGTCCCTGTTGATATTTTTATTCCTATAAACTAGATATATATATAAAGTATTGTTAGTAATGTTAATAATCATTTTCGTCGTTGGTTGATATTTTGTATTATGCTTATATCGCCAGATACTATATACCCCAATGGAACATAGCTGTAGAGGGAAGGAATAAGAAAACGAACGGAAGATTCGTTCTCATTTCCCATTGTCGCAATATGTGTTTATAGCTACGAAATGAGTGAAATAGGTTATCAAAAACTAATCAAACAAACGCTATTGATGCCATACAACATGGAATAATACATGTATATTAGCAACTATATATGAACAAAGAATACATTGTGTACCTGTATTATTGTAACTTACCAGTTTGGTTTTTAATCAGATATGTGAATGTGATATGATGCAAAACCATAAATTTATATGTAATTTATTAAATGGTTTTCTATTTTAAACAATATAAGAAAGAGAAACTCTGAATGCAATATCTTACAGAAAGTATCATTTGTTAATAATTTTGAATGTAATTGCATTTGTAATTCTAACATTAAAATTTAATTAAGTCTAAACTTTAAGTATGATTTCAAGTACTTAGCGCAAATAAATAAATTCATGTCGACGAAGCATCGACTACCAAACCACTAAAAAAAAAAAAAAAAAAAAAAAAACGATAAAAGAAATAAGCATGAACAAAACTGTTATATTCAACATGAAAAGTGAAAAAAAAAAAAATGATAGAGGAATGTTATCTGCAATTGATGTTGTATTTATTTATTTTTTTTTTTTTTCAAAAATGGAACCTATGAAACAAAATATCCCTGTAAGTTAAGGAAAAATACAATTGCTCCAACTAGATAATATGCTTTTACAGTTCTAATGCGGTCACCGTTTATTTCAACAACAATCGTAATGTTTGACTTGCATGTATTAATTTATATAAAATACATATCATAAAGCTATGAACGTTAACTATTTTGACGTGGGATCCAAGCAAACTATTTATATAATACGCTATATTTCCCATGAAAGTGCTATTTCATTAGGAAGTCACCTTCACCGAATATATTCAGCCCTGGAAAACATCTGAGTATGATTATTGATTATAACATATAAATAACCAATTGTACAAAAATGGTGATATGACAGCAATTATACAATTGGATGATATGATGATCGAGAACTGAATACAACGTATTTTTTTTTAATCTTGTCATAGTTTCGAAGCTAGATTTGTGCGTTTGACATCGGATTACCTCGACGGGAAATGATATGGGTTTTCAATTGCGGTCTGTTGTATAAAATATAGTATCATAATTCATAACCTTACTTTTTCCAGGCAAAATATTCTCTAAAATTATATCAATGTCAAAGTATTGCTGAAAATAAAGAAGCAATTGTGAGTATATTTATGAGCATTATAAAAGTGACATACACAAAATAAATTTCAAACCCATATCCACAATTACAAGCGGGCGGCTTTTTTTAATATCAAGAATATACCAACATGCCAACATAATCATAATCTAAACTCAAATTCCATAAAAGTGGCAAATATGGACAAAAGAAACAAGAAGACAACTCAAAAGTTACAAGAGTAATAATACCAGGTGCCATGTAAACCTTGGTCAATCCAAGAAAGTAATGTTACGTTCACAAATGAGAACAATGTATACGACAAAAGAACCAACAGACAAACTAACGAGTATCAAACACATCAAGCTGCTTACTTCACAAAGATGTTTCACAATGAAATCACTGTCTTTTCCATTATTTTTTATGTATCATCCTTAATTTGATTTTAACAGAGGAGATTAAATCACATGATGATGCGCGATTTTCGTTTCATTCTGTGGACGCGGTTGCTTCCTTTTTCGCGTTTGCACTTTTGAAAAATTAACATTGATGTGAACGTCAATTAACATGAATGTATTAATGTATTTTTGTCCATAATGCAGGATGTTATTTCCATGCATTCTTTGCAGTTATTTTTGTAGGGATCAATATTAGCATACACGTGCTGGCTAATCTTATTTATTCATTTATTTATTTATTTTTCGTTTTACCAGCTAACTAAAGACACTTCGATAGCATTTTACATTTCATATTGTAATATATCATATCAGGCAAGTTAAAAGTCATTATTAATTATTTCCTCACCTCAGGGGAATACATGAGGTGCGCGGTTCAATGCCCCTGAAAGTAGAGCTGGTTGTACTTCTTTTCTTTTAAAGAAGTTGAAAGATGGGTTGTTCTGTGCTTGTAAGAGACCCTAATAAAATAATCCATGTTCTTGCATGAGCCTTGTGCTATTTCAAATTCATCTAATGTAACTTTGAGCAGAGTACCAATACATAATAATTATTATCAAAGAAAATTCGTTATACATTATTTCACAACTGAGCAATTATCAATCAGAGGAATAAAAGGTGGACGCGTGTTTTCTTGGTGTATCTAAAGAGGCGCACTTAAGTGGACTAAGTATACCACATGCTATGTAATTATATCAGCTCATGGAAATTTATCTATTTTGAAAAAAAAAGTAATACCATATATCAATGTCTGTTTAAATTAATAATGAGCCATGGTGACTAAGCTTTTGCACGAGTTGATCGTCGTATCCTTACGTGTACAGTCTGTAAATGCTTGATATTGCTTACAGGTCTGAAGTATATGTTAAGTTGCGTACTTTAACCGGCGAGAGAAATCTGAGACATCCAAATACATTGTTACTTTATTTGTATCTTTACAAATAGTTACAAAAGTCATTGATTTGATAATTAGCTCTATTCTTGATATCCACGTTGTCAACGTGGCCCCTACTACTCATATTTCGTATAATACAGTTTTTTTTCCATCGATTATACCTACAATAGCGATGTGTATAGGGTATTTTATCAAGAAATACCAAGATGATATCTTTCATAATGCTTAATTGATTATTTATTGATTGATCACATTTCTGAAATAATGGCTTTTGAGAATCACTACAAATTGAATCATCTCTATATAATATACCTATTTCATGTGCATATGGTGTATATGAAATTTTTTTCAATATAACAGATGGTGTATCAATTTGATGTTTCTTCAATGAACTGGACTTTTACTGTAACGATTACAAAGTATTGATCAAAAGTATAGTTCAAAGAGACCTGACCATGATATGTATATGTACTGGTAACTGATATAAATGGTTATTTTTAATGAGACATGGATCAGATATGACAGTAATGGTTCTATAAATTTATTTCAGTTAAATTTGTGTTTGTTTCCTGCGCTTATACATAACAATCTTCAATTTTATGGGAACATTTGTTTGGATAGTTTGTCAGGGGGCTTCATAAATAGAAATAATTTCTTTTTTTTATTCTGATATAAACATACGTTTTTAAGAGAGTATATCAAAACATTATAAACACATGAAATAGCTATATTTTGTACAGATGGTTCCATTTAGGTATATTCAGGGTGCCATTTGTATTGATTATTAAAAACCATTATTTTAGAAATCTGAAAACCTCAGATTTCTCTTGCCGAGTACAATACGCAACCTTATATATAATTCAAAAATGAAAGAAAATATCAAGTATTTACAGGCTGTACAAGTAAGGATACGATGATTAACTCCTGCACAAGCTTAGTCAGCATAGCTCATTATCACTTTAAACAGGCATTGATATATGGTATCATCTTTTTCAAAATAGTTAAATTTCCGGAAGCTGATATAACTACATAGATTGCGGTATACTTAGTCCACTTACGTACACCTCTTTAGATACGCTACAAAAACACGTGTCCATCTTTTATGAGTTTTATTCCCCTGATTGATATTTCCATAGGTATCCCGACAGTCAGTCATCTAAAAAGTTTCAGTTCTCGATATCTTCACTGATATGTAACCACCACGACTTTTTATATGTTTTATGAACAACAGCGGTTGATAACTAGGTTTTGATTAACAATATAATTGGAGTGTGCAATGCTTGATATCTTTTTATTATTGTCATTTAATGCAAACAATGATTGATCATATCTTATTCATGGTTTATTCTTCACAAATGCAAATATCTCAAACGTATCGTTATCGCTCACAGAGTATCAAAGAAAATGATGCGCTTTTAAATTTTTGTTCAATTCGCCAATGTACATTCGGGATTATGCATTTGAAAGACAACTTCTAAAAGCCGACACCAGGTACCTACTGGCCAAATATCTATTCCTGGAGAATGAAGGAGATTGAATCAGTTTTTCGATCCTCGATATATAATGAAATACTATTACTACTGCGAGTGTAATCTATTCTGCCTTGTTCTCTCTTTGCTACACTCTATCTTAGGACAACATGAAGATCCATATATATCATTATTTAACACAGTCAGAAGAGTGTGTAGATATGAATGAATGGTGTGGAATGAATTACCAGAAGGCACCTGATATAAATGGTCAAATAATTCAGTCAAATGTCTACAACTGATTCAAGATGGAACAACCAGAAATGTTTTGCTGATTATAACTGCAACAACACCTATCTAATCACAACATACTAACATTAGTCCGAGGGAAGAGACTTGAAGCGCTCTTGCCCACGCTCTCAATATTAAGATATTTCTGTGTCTTTTAAAGAAGAAACTGCTTATCTAAAATATTAGGGAATAGGGAATGAGATCATGTATTTTTTTAAAACATAGGGCAACGGGAAAAACTGTTACCGAACAACCAACGACACTTATAACTCTGATTTCAAGTTTTCAAGAGGCTGGAGAACAGACAGGGGGCACATGGTCCTCAGATGAAATAGGCAATTCGTGTCAATATATCATCATCACATACACATGTATAACACATTAGGGTTGTTACTGTATTTAAGTTAAGAATAAGGGATACACAGAGGGAACTGAATTTAAGAAAACACATTTTTAATAAAATCTCAGAAAAATGTTTGCGTGATCTTTTCAGTCTCATCTGATTTGATCAATTAATTGGTTATCAGCAGCAGAAACTGATATAAAAATTGTCAAAATATATAAAAAAGATAACTTTTCAATGAGAATTGAATTTGAACCGATTGTAACAAAAAATGAGCATACTTAACAGATATATCTTTTACCATGTCCCAACAAATTAAACGAACAAATACAGAAATGTTACAATACACAAAAAATATAATAATAGTAATGAAAAAGGTTACGCTTGACTACGTGAACATCCTTGTTATACTAGAGAAAAAACAATATATTTTTTTAAGAATGATATGGTACCTGACTTACAGAATATTAAGAGGAAATTTATATTCCTAATTTGAACTAGGAACAAGCATTTACACTACGTCCGGAAACTCTTAATGCGTATGAACTGTAGACTAAAACTAAAGCAAACAAGACATGCATAGATGTTGGACCAGTTGAAAAGATAAAAATGATCATTTAAAGATAAACAAATAAATAAATGGCTTGACAAAGCATAGTACCAAGAGAGATAGTTATGTCACGATGACTGACACCATGTATAATGTATAAGGTACATTGGCATCTTAAATGAGAATTATCAAACACACAATGATTAAAAAGTTGACCTGTTACCTTGAACTTTAGTTAAAGACATTGTGTATTAGATGCCCGAAGTTTCTAGCTAATAATCATGATAAGAATCACTTTGATCCAATAGAATACAGTAAATACCTTTTTAATGCTGAGAAAATTTAGAGTAAGACAAATTTTCGCCAAACAATCAACTTAACTGCACCTTCAAATTGGTGTATAGAAATGTCAATCACGGGGTGGACTAGACTCATACATCAAAAAACATGATTAATACGAATAAATCGTTTGCTTTGAATGAAAACGGAATTCCTTGCTGCTTTTCATATAAGTGTAGCTAATATTTTTTGGTAATCATTTTAAATCTGTTGATAGGACATTTAACATTATATATAACTCTAATTCAACCTAGGATTCTTCTTTATTCTAGCATGTCCACTATGTCACTGCTGGTGTATAGTATTTTGTAAGAAGTAAAATATGTCAATGGAACGTGAAGAAAGCACATATAATAGTGTATTGAAAAGATTTGCAGTTATCATAATGTTAATGCGAAAATAAATATATTCATAGATGTGGTATAATAAGTAGCTGATGGACACCATTTAATGTTTCAGATTCCCCTTTTTAGAGTATGCCCCTACTGTAAAGCGAATTCCAATCACAAATAAAATGGATTAAAGATAATGTATGGCAAAACATTATTGGAGGGTACATTACTATAACAATCTATCGAACATTTGTGTTGCTGATGTCATATCATCAACAAGTTTATCTTCAGAGACGATATGTAAACTGATAATAAGTCAACATATAGTAGCAAATTTCCGTCTTTGGTGGACATTTGATCATACAGAAATAGTCAAACGTATCATGCTCTTTAGGACTTCAGTATGCCAGGTTTTGATATCACGATTTTCAGCTTTTTTCATAGTTTCCAATAAATGCATCTGCTAGCTCTATGATACAAACGTTTGTACTATCACGCTGACACCATGAAGGCGTCAGTCACCGAACCCATTATCCCTGTTTACATATAACCTAACATGTACCAAGGGCATAAAACTAAAGAAAAACATGTTAAAAAGAACTATATTCTTAAGTTGATGACATTTAAAGTTTCCTCATCTGGACATGGTGAAACAAAAACTGTAAGCATGTCATCACGGAAATGTCATGAGTAATGCTTCAGGAAGTACGCTTCATTTCGCGAAAATCATTTAGTATTTGTTATTATATGTGCATATATATGTAATTACTTTATTCACCATGTGATCCAAATCAAAGAAGTCTCATGCCACTTACCTTTTCAACAAAAACTCACTTTTACACCAGGACAGAAATGATATATAGTAATTGGTGTGTAGTTCTTTGGATCCATAATCAAATTATATGATGTCATTTGTTTAAATTTGATTTGTAATACTTTTCCATATTTTTCTCACAGAACCCACTTTTCTTATATGAAACCATTTAACGCACCTCATTTAAAAAGGAGGAAATAGAAAATACACTTGTATATGTACACTAATGTTTTCGTCAGTGAAGTGGAGATCTTAACTGACTATCGTGCAATGTATATTTGATATATATATGAACATACTACATTTGAAAAAAAAAATGAAATCTCAACGAAGGTCGGCTTATACTAGAAGGTGCAAATGAAGGCGATAGGAGAAAACAACCGGGAAAGTGTCGTTTTATTTCTCTAGCATATCACAATCGGGAAATTTTAACTATATTTTAGGAGGAAATATACTTTGATCTTTAATATTTAATACTACAATTATACCGCTGCCAATAACACGATAAATCTGAGGCAGCAGCGGACAGGGAAAGGTAGTAAATAAGCAGAATCATCGAGTGTAATTTCAACAGGAGAGTAAACTACTCAGTGATTAAGAAGAAATGTTAAGTGAGGGTGATCTGTTAAAATAGTGCATTGTTTCGGAATGGGACAGATAGCAATATAACCCGCTTCCCCTAACTTACAACCAAAATAAAATTTAGGCAGCAGAAAACCACACTTTAATGAACTTAATGTATTAATGTGGATACACAGAAATGTATATGTACATAGGTTAACCTGCTACATGTCAACGTTCTAGCAGCTTAATTATTTGAAGGGTTTTCATGACATCTCATTCATCGATAAGGAACCATTATATTTCGGACGGCTTTGAATTTGGTGTGTGTTTTGTATAATGGCCATCCGTCTGTTTTCATCTAATTTTAGAAAGTTTGGAGCAAATGCAAACGAGTAAAATATGTAACTGTGAAACGAATTAACGCTACATGGCGAAACCCCACGCTTTTATGCAATGATCCTCTACCTCTAAAAGATCGTTTCTGCGTTAAACAACTACAGCTTTTCCTCGTATGATTTACTTTGACCTATTTCCATGACCACATAGTTCATATATATTAAACCACTTTGATTTTCATCAAACCATACAATTCATATATTACCAGTATGTACATGTGATGAAAAGCTATGAAGCTACCTCTATCCCCATTCAAAGACAGTGAATGTATGCAATAGAGAGCCTGCAATTCCACTGAGGTAAGATCAGAACATATGTTTGGATGAAACCAAAGTTTCACGCAAAAGCGTCCCAATATTCATGATATTCTTTTCATTTGTAATGTACTTAGGCACATCCCTTATCAGTGTTATAGTGACTTTATTTCTTACGAAATGTCAATCATACTTTCAACACCTGAATGACGATGATATCTGACGCTATATTTGAGTTGTATAGTCAAGATCACTGTAACTATTCCTAGGTCCTTTTAAGAAGAATGACAACTTCAAACATTTCTACCAAGCTTCTGACTATTAGCCATATTATCCAATCTGCTTCAGTCAGGTTGGAAGTGTAATGGAAATTGTATTGTATGTGAGGCATGTAGAGTGTTCAACAAATTACTATCTGTGTTACCGCAAACTTTTCTGAGAAGAAGACCCTATGGAATTTTAGATTAAAAAAAAAAAAAAACAGTTTGTCACTCATTCACTAGCAACTTCAACACTATGGTCAGGCTTAAGGCTAGGTGTCATTCATTTACATTTTACAGTCTCGAAAAAAATTGATGAGCCTTTCAAGTTATGACGATATCGTACTTTAAGCTACAAGGGAGATTTTATTAATTGGTTTTAAACAATACATGTCTTATGATAAGTGTAAAGATATCATACGGATTTGATAATAATAAAAAAAACTTGAAGATTGGTCAAAACACTTTCTCGATGTCTTCGTGTACTAAATGCCCGACACTATTTTGATAATCTATATAAATTTAGTACATCGCATTTTCCATGATCAGAAATTGAATAAAATACAAGTAATAGTAAAGTTTAATTGTGTTTAACTACTTGACATAGAAGGAATCATTTAAGTAATCCAATGAAGTTGAACATTGTAAGGAAGATGTATTGTCTAAGTTATTCCGTTCCTAATATTATATCGAGTTCTCTCCCACAAAGTTCCGTATCCGTCGTATTGATGTTGTGACTTAAGGCAAGTGAAGTGATCCGAGATTTTGTTAGAGATCATATATGACTCAGACTTAGTAAGCCAAACTGATGACTTCGCGATGTGAAATCAGTCAATTTAGCTTCATCTACTTGTGAAATGATTCACTTACGAAATTGGCCTTTTTTCCTGGCTGCCATAGTGAAACGACTTATCGCTTGATTCTAATCAAGTTTGTAGCCTCGCTAAGAAAAGTAGTGAAATCAGTCAATACCAAAAAAATACAATATACTGGTAGGGAAAAACGGAATTCGTTTTTTCTCTTTATTATTATCAGTTGTATAGAATGATTTTCATTGATAAGTCGTTATATATTATTATATTTAAGGTGCTGCTTTGCCAAATCATAATATAAATCTTAGATCATTTCCCGATATTATGGCCCTGTAACGAAACACACAGCTGTAGCAGGTGTGTCAAAAACCCTCAACAAATTGCGGGTTTGTAAACTTGAAGCTTGCTATTTAAGGAAACATAGATAAGTACCTGGGCTAAATGCTTCCAAGTTAAATTTGTATAATGATTTCATTATGTTTAGTAAATCGTAAGGAATAATTTCAAATAATTTTGAAAATTGATGAATTTGTATACGGGACTATGTCATGTCTATTTGCAAACTGCATCAGATTTTATCAAAAGATCTGTTAAGCACAAATATCGTGATTTCAGATCATTTGAAATTTTCGAAGAAATGTTCTGCTTTTCTCACCAATATTGATCAATGTCATTGTTGTCGTTACCTTTTTCAAGTTTAAAACCAATATTCTGATTTAAAGCCCTGTGGTTTAATCAAAGAGAGCCATTTAAACTTTCTAATACAATAGACCCATGTTTCCCTCAGGCATTTTGACCTAATAAATCAACAAACCAGTGCCCTCGTATGTACATTAACTTATGGGCAAATATCAAGCCAATGTAGTTTAAACATTGCCAAATCAACCTTGAAATTAATTACATATCCGATATATCGGTGGGTTATATGTATAACTTTACAGCTTTTGAAAGACTTGACACATCAGTTCATTTTTACCCACTATTTCTTACAAGATTGAAACATTAAATTTAGAAAAAAAATACCTAATTATAGTACATCTGAAAAATATTTTCATGTATGAGTTAACACCAGTGGACGCAGGAGGGGTAATACACTTGCACAATGCACAACTGCAATGAATAGCGAAAAGACAAACGCAGCTGTCATTAAACCTATGACACAGTCAGGCTATGTGTCAAAACTCGATTATGTTATGTAATGGTATGTCTCGAACTTAGATTAGTGCTAATTGTTGAATTTATCACCAAATTGCAACCAAATTTTGTGTTCCAATATCCAGACTGCCACAATTTCTTTAAGAAACTTTTTTCTTCTTTATATGCCATCACAAAACAATGTTCTTCAAATACATGTGGTCCAATCTGTTATTATCTTGACAACATACGGTTTAAGCATTAAAGTTTAAGGATACATATATCAATATCTAGGATAATGCTAATTCACCTTATTGAAGTCCACGAGTTCCGCATGTTTTTTTAGGACTGGCGCATGTATAGGAGATATACCTTGTGCACAGGGTAAATACACGAGCCTAAATATATGGCTCTACCGACTGTATCAACATCTTAGTTTGGACTTAAGGTATCTTAGATGTTGTTCTTTCGTCCATAGCATGGGGAGAAATTGCAGTTAAAATATATATCAATAGATGAATATATAGATGACTTGACAAAACATAGAACCAAGAAAGACAGTATTTGGTCACGCTACGACACAATATATAAGTTGTAATGTAAACTGGAACCTTGAATAAGGCTAATAAAACATACAATGATAAAACAAATTTGAACTGTTACCTTGAAATAAGATCATAGTACTTTATCAGAGTCTTTTTAATCAAATGTTTGAAGTCTCTCGCTAAAAAAAATTGTGCATACCTTTAAGTATAGGACAGAGAAGAAGAGATTTGGCAACTACTGTGATGAAGAAGACATAAGCATGTAACATAAACAATGATTCATTGTATATTATTTAAAATCTATTCCGTACAAATGTAAACGTGTCCATTTGTATCCATGTTCACTCCAGCTAATACATCTGGAAAACACATTCTACTAACCGAAACCTGATGCCTACTGGCCGAATATCTGTTCCTTGAGAAGGAAAGAACTTGATACATTTTCTATCTATTTCACTCTATGACCTTCACAATATGCCAATGTAAACGAGGCGATATTTTTGGGGTAGGTTTGAGACTAATATGAGGAAAATAGAATGCACCAATCCTCTAAAAAATTATGACCTAATATATATATACTTCGATTGTCTCTAATTCTGCATTTTCCTGTCTTTAATACATTGCTTCAAGTTTTGCCTTTAAAATTCGATTTCTGTTGTTAGGAAGACTTTTTTGTTTTCAAACTTATTGAGACATACCAGAGTCTATAAATTAGTAGCTAGTATTTCATTGTTGAACACCAGATATTAGGGTGGTGTTACATGAAACATAATGTGTAGGGATGTAGAGTATACTAGGGGCCTATGATGTTGGAGTAAAGCCAGCGCCAGTCCTACAATATAGCTACGAGTAGTTGCACTGAAAACATCTACTGTTATCATGATTCTACTAACGGGAATGGACGAGTCGATGATGAAATGGAGACATCTGTTTAAATGCAACAATGATCCTTGGTCATTCACATGCAATCGTTATCATCATGTAAACGTAACATGCATTTAAATCATGTAGGACGACCAACGCCCTCCAGCTTGTTAATCCTATTGTTGTTTTTTGTCATCCATTATACAAAGTGAACATATTCATAGATACAGAAAGATTAATAGCTAGGTGACTCCAAATAATGATTCGGGTTCCCTTTTGATAGTATGCTTCTACTGGACAGTGACGTCCGATCACTAAACAAATGAGTTAAGGATAAGGTATGATAGAACATTATTGGCGGGCATATCACTGTAACAACCTATGGGATTTTCCTTAGGTCATATGTATTCTCATAACTAAGCATAAATCCGTAGTCGATATGTAAATTGATATCAGGTACAACCTATGCTAGAAACCCTTTTCGCCATCGGGTGAACCTTTAACAAAAAAATATACAAAAAACAAACAAATAATGCCCTTTAGAAGTTCAGTATGTAAGCTTTGATATCGCGATTTTCAACTTCCTTCACAGTTTCTAATACGGTTGTATGACAAATATGTAGACGTAATTGGTATTAAATGAAGAATAATATAACTATATATATTTTAATTACTTGATACAGGTCACTGAAAACAGCAGTCTTGATTTTATAATGGTCATTTTAAGAATGTGAAACAAGTATAATAAAATTAGTCTATATCACGTAGTAAGTTCCCAGGATGTTATTTGTCGAAATATAAATGTGTCTGTCTTCATCTCATCCGTGGACACAATCCCCTAGATATCATAATTATACACATTTTGATTATTCGTAAAATGTTGTTAGACTGTAAAAACAGATAAGAGACCGTGTACTTGAATATAGATCACGTCCGGTTGATTCCTAGGGACCTTCCAACAAATAGTAGAGATTCCAAGATTTGTTTCTATGATCTAAGAAACATAATGAATCAGAAGGAATTCCGTATAGTTAACAAATTACCATGTAACTTGTAAACAGTGTTTTAAATTTGGCCATCTTATAACTGTGAAATTATAAGATTATCCTAACACAAAATATTGATTTTCACAATGATTAATAATAATATTACATTCTGTTGTTGAACAATCACATATGAAACAAGCAGGGGAAAGGTTAATAAAAATAATACATTCCGCGAATGCCATGATTTACTCTGCAAATTTATCTTTAAGTGTTGATTTTTTCAACACAAAGGTTTTTATTGATAAGCTTTTGAGAAATTAAGAAAATTGAGGAACATTGCCATCCCTCTGTTTCACGTGCGTAATCGAGGACCTAGTCTAAACGTATTTTTCCATATATCTCCATTGGCATTGGCCTTGCTTTTGTCTGCAGCTGTATGTTTTTATATCCATTTTATTTTTGATGTTTAAATTCACAAACCATTGTTTTAACATTAATACGCGCGCGCGCACACACACACACACACACACACAAAACACACACATATATAATTAGTATAATTCAGGGTGGTGCCACTACAAAAAAAGCATCATGAACATAACGTAGACTCTGACAAACAGCATTATAACATTAAATCATGTAAGTTATAGCAGGACATTGAAATAGCTGTTAACATGTGAAAGACCGCATATCGTTGTGGTGCCAGTTGTCTTTGTATTTTCATGATAATATTACGTATGTCTACTGTGTTTGTGTATAAGAAAATGTTTTTTTTATTATAAGATAACTGACGACAACAACGACGCCAGCTGTTAAGCTTTATCATTGGAGACTATAAAATTGATTGCAAGACCAGTCTTATCCAAGAATGGAAAACAAGTGAATTCATTAAACAATAAAACTAACGATGACATGGGAGATAGAGCCTAACAAAATGTCAGTGATCACCACAACTTCAAATGATGGAGGAAAGTGAGAAAAGAGGTATAACAATAAAAACTCTATATGTCTCGAACGAATAGGTAACGTTTGCATTATTTAACAATAAAACTAGAATAGGTCAGAACAGATTTTCATGGGTTTTCTTCATATGTATCGCCCACACATTATAGTGATGTTTCGGGTTCATGTGCACTGTGCCTTAAATTAGTTGACAAGAATATGTGGAAAATTAACATCGACATAGTTTTGCAAAGTACAAAAACGGAATGATATTAATGTGATGCAAACTTTGTAACACCAGGAAAAGCATTGTCTAAGTATTCAAAAAGTAATGATTTTTTTAGTATCTTTCTTAATTCGATTTTAAAAGGGGAGATTAAATCACATGATGATGCGCGATTTTCGTTTCATTCTGTCGACGCGGTTGTTTCCCTGTTCGTATAGGCTACACGTTTATACTTTTGAAAAATCAACATTGATGTCAATGTCAATCAACATGAATGTATCAATATTTTCTTTTTTTTTTTTCTTCTATTCGTAGATGCTTCTATGATAGCGGGTGGAGCAATGTGTGTTTATCAAAAGTAACCTTCCAAAATTAGTTTATAAGGAGCACGATATGTAGTGACGGGTCGTCCAGCTCTCGTTTGGGAAATAAAACTGTTTAGGGTGTTGATGCTTTTATTAATAGTTAAATACACATGTATGTATTTATTCATGGGTATTGTACATTTTAGCCCTGAAACTCATAAAGATATTACGAAAACGAAAAAAAAAAAAAAAAAAAAATCATATGATTACGCGATCTAGTCAAATTGCTCATGGAAATTACCGCATCGTATACATCGTGGCGTCCATAATGCAGGAGGTTATTTCAATACATTCTTTGCTGTTATTTTGTAGTGGCCAATATTAGCATACACGTGCTGGCTAATCTTTTTTATTTTTTTATTTTTTTTTTTTTTCGTTTTACCAGCTTACTAAAGAGAGCTCGATAACATTTTACATTTCATATAGTAATATATTATATCAGGCATGTTAAAGGTCAAGACCACTATTATTAATTATTTCGTCCCCTCAAGGGAATACATGAGGTGCGCGGTTCGATGTCCCTGAAGTTAGATCTATTTTTTTTTTTTTTTTTTTTTTTTTTTTTTTTTTTCATTTAAAGAAGTTGAAAGATGGGTTGTTCTGTGCTTATAAGATACCCTAACAAAATGATCCACGTTCTTGCATAAGCCCCTGTGCTATTTCAAATTCATCTAATGTAACTTTCAGCAGAGTACCATTACATAAGAATTATTATTATCAAAGAAAACCCGTTATTCATTATTTCACAACAGAGAAATTAACATTCGAACACGTGTTTCCGTGGCGTATCTAAAGAAGTAAACCGCATGCTATGAAGTTATATCAGCTCATGGAAATTTAACTATTTTAAAAAGGTGATACCATATATCAATGCCTGTTTGAATTGATAATGAGCCATGCTAACTAAGCTTTTTTTAAGAGTTGATGGTCATATCCTTACTTGTACAGTCTGTAAATGCTTGATATTGCTTACAGGTCTGAATTACATATAAGGTTGCGTACTTTAACCGGCGATAGAAATCTGAGACATCTAAAGACATTGTTACTTTATTTGTATCTTTACAAATAGTTACGAAAGTCACTGATTTGATAATTAGCCCTATTCTTGGTATCCACGTTGTCAACGTGGCCCCTACTACTCATTATCTAGTTTAATACAGTTTTTTGCATCGATTGTACCCGCAATATCGAGGTGTATAGGGTATTTTTTCAAGAAATACCAAAATGCTATCTTTCACCATGCTTAATTGATTACTTATTGATTACTCAGATTTCTGAAATAATGATTTTTAAGAATCAATACAAATGGCATGCTGAATATACCTGCATTGAATCATCATTATTTAATATATAATTATGTCATGTGTATATGATGTTTTGACATACTACCTTAAAAATGTATGTTTATACAAGAAAAAAAAAGAAAGAAATTGAAACCACCTGACAAAATATCTAAACAAATTCCCCCATAAAATTGAAGATTGTTATATATAAGCACAGGAAACAAACACAGCTTTAGCTGAAATAAGTGTACAGAACCATTACTGCAATATCTCATTCATGTCTCATGATGTCTCAACGATGAAATGCACTTTCATACTTATAATCTGTTATAAAGTTAAGACAAATAAGTATATAAACGTATTCAATCGGTTGCTTCATTCAACCATTTATATCACTTACCAGTACAGATACATGGTCAGGACTGTTCAATCTCACATTTATTTTACATGATTTAATATGTTATGTCACAGCAACGCAGTGTGTATTGGAAATATGGTTACAATACATTTACTGGAAATCCAATCAGATGGCAATACAAATTACACTCTTGCATCTATCATGACGCAAATGCATATACAGAGGTATTACTATTAATTTAGGTGACTTTTACTGTAATAATTACGAAATACTAAATAGATAACAAGCACGTGGATGGTTCTCTGTGCTGAACTTTTAACAGATGCAAAATATCTTGAGAGCGACGAAGTTATGCAAAACATTACTCGACATAGGCAGTCATATGTAGTGTTTTCGTCAGTGAAATGTAGATCTTAGCTGACTAACGTGCGATGACAGTTTGATGTATATGGACATACTATAATTAAAATAGAAATGTGCAATTTCATTGAAGGTCAGTTTATACTAGAATTTGCATACATGAAGGCGATAGGAGAAAACTACTGGGAAAATACCGTTTTATTTATTTAGCATATCGCAATTTCTACAAATGGATCTTAGTTTTTTTTAACTATCTTTAGGAGGAAGCCTTTTTCATCCTTAATATTATTTAACACTACAACTACGTTGTCGGTCACGCAATAAACCTGAGGCAGCAATGAACAGGGGGAGATAGTAAACAAGCAGAATCATCGTGAGTGTTTTCAGTAGGAGACAAAACTAATCAGTGCTTAAGAAAACATGATAATAGAAGGTGCTCTGTTAAAATAATGCATTGTTTCGGAATGAGACAGGACGACAGGCGTGGGTAACAATTTAACCCTCTTCCCGTAACCTACAACCACCATAATAAAATATCGGTAGGAGGAAACCACAATCTTAATGAACGAATGTTTCAAGGAGGATATAAAGGGATGTGCATGTACATAGGTTAACCTGCTACATGTCAGCGCTCTACCGGCTTAATTTTTTGAGGGATTTTCATGAAATCTCATTCATTGATGAAGAGCCATTATATATATTTGTTTTTAATTTTGAATATTGCCGTCTGTCTATTTTCATCTTATTCTAGAAAGTTTTAAGCAAATGGAAACGAGTAAGGGGTATTATTGTGGGATGAATTAGTGCTACATGGCGAAACCCCACGCTGTTATGCAGTGATTCCTTACCTCACTTAGTCCGTTTCTGGAATAAAACACAGGACGCCTAAGTGAAAGGTAAGAATGCTACCACTGCGGCACACGAACATCTATTTAGGTTACTTCTCCCATATTAAAAAATACCGAAGGTATCTCTATTTGGTCAGAGGGTACCTGCGTTAAACAACTACAGCGTTTCCTCGTATTGTTTACTTTTCCTATTTCTATGACCAATGATGTCAAATATATCAAACCACTTTGATTTTTATAAAGCCATGGAATTAATATAGTACAAGTATGTACATGTGATGAAACGCTATGAAGTTATCTTTATCCTTCTTCACAGATAGTGGGTGTATGAAATAGAGGTCCTTCAAGTCCACTGTGGTCAGATTAAAACATATTTTTCCTAAAACCAAAGTTTCACCAACAAGCATCGCAATATTCATGATGTTATTTTCATGTGTAATGTACTTCGGCACATTTCTTATCAGTGCTCTTGTAACATTATTTCTTACGAAATGTCAATCATTTTGTCCACACTTGATTAACGATGATATCTGGCGCAATGTTGAATTGTAAAGCCAATATCACCTTTACTATTTCTAGGTTCTTTTCAGAAGAATGACATCTTTAAAGATTTCTACTAAACTCCTTATTATTAGCCACATTTTTCAATGTGCTTCAGTCAGGTTGGAAGTGCAATGGGATATGTATTGTTTGTGAGTAATGTTGGCTGTCCAACAGAAGATTATCCATGATACCCCAAACAGAATTTTCTGACTGAAACCCTTCTAAAATCCGAATTTTGACTTTGACAAAACAGTTTTCATAGTATCAACAGTGATGATTAGCAATAAAGAAATGGCCAGATATCATCAACCTGTAATCCTTGGTCACTGCAAAGTCACCCATTTTAGCATCGCGTTACTATCACAAAACCAGATATTGACTAAGTACATTATAAACTAGTATTGTAGATAGTAATTGTTTTCAGTATGCAGTTTACTAATTATTACCATCATTTGACTTTTGGCTATTGTGAAGAGTCCGTTTCAAGATTTCAATACATATTCTTTATATGCTTCTTTATATGCAAAATCAAGGCTCTTGGCATTTCAGAACTTATGAAGAAATTATTTCAGCATGCAACTGATTTAATATCGCCATCACCGTTGTTATAGATAAGATGCAATTGAAAAACTTTAACAAAATCACCTTTGTGACATGTGACATTTAAAATCTAAACCTTGGATGAAATAAAAGTTTGCTTAACAATATTTTCATTATCAATTCTGATCTCTACCGAAAAACCGATGTTAACTAAAAACATGTTCTTTTACTTTTTTTACGGATGAAAGCAATTTGTCACAGTCTGCATCTAACCAAATATCGTTACCCTGCTTGTTATGGTTTTTGGTTAAAAGCTATTTAAAGATTTTAACAAAATTAAGCCCTGAGGCCTCGGTCAAGGTCATTCATATCATTCAACGTGATAGCTAATTAACCCGAAATCATACTTGTGAAATATCAAGTTTTTAGGTTACGTGGAACTTGTGTAGAAGTGCTTTTTCAAAATTTATTACGCAAAATAACACTGACGATCCCTGATCCCTCCCAGGTTTTGGCAAACTTGATAGCTTGTGACTAGAACATATAATCAGTAAAATACCTAGCTTCTGGACCATGTAGAAATTCCACCCTTAAATGTAAAATTGTACATGCCATCATAGCGGACAATTGTTTTCTGAAATGTCACATAACGATAGAGATCATCTGAAGGAACCTTTGGACACCGTTAAGGAAGTGAATGGATATCTGTAAATTTTATGATAACGAAACTTGTGTACATGGAATAGCATCGAATATGAGTATGTAAGCTGTAACGGCCACACCAGGTTTAACATCTAGATCTTAACTATGGCCACTTGAGAGATTTTTTTTTTTCAGTTAGATAAATCATTGACATGTTTAGGTTTCAAAATGAACCAAATGGCTTACCATGAAACATAATCAAGCATTTTTTTTACAATTACATCTCAATCATTGACCTTTAAGTGTTGAACGTTTTAACAAAACCAAAGGAGGTATGCTCATGAAGGTTATTATTTCCAGAAAATAAGAAATCTGGAACATTACTATCCCTATTGCATGTGCTTAATCGATGAAGTCATTTAAGGTTTAATCTGTTTACTTCTATTAACATAAGCTTTTCTGTATGTGTACCTTTACACTGGCATTGTTTTAGCTTTATTTTGAGATTCAGTCGTTATCGAAATATTGTGATAAGATAGGGTGGCCAACTAGGGAATTTAGGTAGTAGAATTCAGTGTGGTACCACTACAAAGGATGGTTCTTGAATATATCACAGCTTTTTTCAAGCAGCATTAAAACATAAAAAAACAATCCGTGCAATTTCAATTATAACATGTGTGAGAGAACTGCATACCGTTGTGATGTAAATTGTTTATCAAACAATAAACATATATTGATATGTATTTTGTATGTTGAAGCGTTTCATCATGAAGCTGTTGTATGGCAATTGGAGAATTAAGCTAACTATAACATAAATAACATGATCAGTCTTACGCAATGATTGCAAATTACTTATTAATGCGTTGTTAGGTTTTATATCAGTACTCCTACTAAAGAAAATTGAGCAGTCGATGACAAAAAGGAGACATCTGTTTTAAATGCAACAATGGTAATTGATCATTCACTGACAATTGATATAATAACACTATGTTAACGTAGCATGCAATTTAATCATGTAGGAGGCCGGTGCTCTCATGCTTGTTAATCTTATTGTCGGGTATAGGTTTATTCACCCAATATACAACATGGAAATATTCATAGATAGAGTACAATTAGCAGCTTTGCAACTCCATATTCACATTCCCTTTTCATCTGATCACCACAAAAAGGGTTATGGATCAAGTATGGTAGAACATTATTGATGGACATTTCATTGTAACTACCTATAGAATTTTGGAATACTGCATCAACAACACAGGTCATCTTAATATAAGTCTATCTATGAAAGTAACGTCACCTCCTCAAATGCAAACGAGGTGTATTAAGACATGAAATGTGGTGTATCAGGAAGACTTTTGGATTTATCCTCTGGCCAAGAAATAACATTGCACATCGTTGTAATTAATATCCCGTTGCATAATGCTAAGTATGTTGGTACTGTAAAGACTGGCTCGCCTTTTGATAGTGTAGTATTATGACATATTGAAGGGTCCTTATAGGATTCGTCGGAAGTTCATCTGTGTGCTACCATTATTAAGTAGGTTTCAGTTCGACGCTACCATAGAAAAACGTTCACGAACATACCGCAGCCTCTTTCAAGCAGGATTCAACGCACGCACTTATATTGCATGCATGCGGAGGTAGTCCATTTATCACGATATGTGTTAATAGGATGTTAAATGATTTTTAATTTAAAACCAAACGTCGCAATTGTATCTGTATACGACATGCCAAATATAGCCGTCCTGTTGGTTATTAAAAGGATGCATTTGATATGTCTTAATAAACTTACCCCTGTGAAATGAAATACAAAAATTCTTTATTGTAAAATATCTACCCTTTCGACCTTGAAAAAATAAATTTAGATAAGGCTCATAGGGATTCCTATTACAATTTTGACCCTTTCTGAAAACCAGAATTTTACTGAGTACATTTTTATAACGTATTCATGGTGGAAGGTAATTCGTCTGTCGGCATTCGTTACCCTGTGTATGTTGGTTATGGGTTAAAGGCCATTTAAAGAGTCTTACCATAGTTTAGTTCTGTGACCTCTTTTGTTGGTCAAGACAATCTATATTATCCAACCTGAGAAATAATATATATATGTTTTACCAGTGAAATATTAACATTCTAGAAATTATTTGTCATCAAACGAAATATAAGTAACTGACAAATCC
The DNA here is from genome assembly GCF_031769215.1 of Ylistrum balloti. NCBI lineage: Eukaryota > Metazoa > Mollusca > Bivalvia > Pectinida > Pectinidae > Ylistrum > Ylistrum balloti. Next base: position 39,380 of record NW_026782983.1, read on the forward strand.
TTAAAACCACATCTATAAAAAGTGTTAAAGGATATTTTGGAAATGCCGTCCAAAGCTAAAGACAAATGTTAAAGACAACCCTAAAATAAGGAAAAATTAATGACAGGAAAGTTCCGAAACGCGCCTACATCATGTTAAATATGATGTAAACTATCTCTTACCGATTTTTAAGATTTGAATAATTAGAAATAACTATAGCAGTAGTTTAATCGCTTTAACCTCTCTGTCCCCAGATGACCTTTATTTTAGATTAATTATCACTAAATGTATCAGTCTTCATCTCATCTCTGGAACAAATTCCCTTAAATATCATAACTATACATATTTTGAATAATCAGAAGATATTGTTAGACTGATTATACAAATAAGACCTCATGTACATAATTATCGACCATGCCGTGCTGATTCCTAGGGACCTATCAGCAAGATATATTGATTCTCGTATTTTTCGTAAAATAGTAGAGATTCCAAGATATGTTGCTATGATCTAAGAAACGTAATGGATTTGTAGGAATTCCGCATTGTTAACAAATTATGTAACTCGTAAACAGTGTTTCAGTTTGGTCATCATTTTACTGTATCTTAACACAAAATATTAATATTAACAATGATTTGTTATAATATCCAATGCTGTTCATGAATAATCACATATGAAACAAACAGGGACAATGTTAAAAAGTATATATATATCTGCAAATGTCATGATTTACTCTGCTAACTTGTAAAACCAAACTTTAATCTCTCAGTGTTGAATTTTTTATTTTATTGATATGTTTTGAGAAATTAAAAACTTGAGGACAATTACATTTCTCTATTGCATGTGCGTAATCGAGGACTTTCCTTAAGGTTTAATCTTGTACTTCATCAAAACATATTTTTCCATATATCTCTGTTGACACTGACCTGCAATTGCATGTTTTTTATTTCTTTTATTTTTCCACACATACATATAAACATACCACAAGTTCGCTTACATTCACTCACTGTCGTCCTAACGACCACCACTATCAATATTATCCACCTCATCATCATCGGTCATCGACATTATCGCTATATTTTTGGAGATGGTTTTACACACACACAGACACACTAAACACTCATACCTATATAAACACATTCGTAAATAAAGATACACACACACACACACACACACACACACACACACACGCACTCACCAACAGACATACGCATACAGAGAAAGAGAGAGAACGTGGTTTCATGAGATGCTGATACTTCAGTGTGGTACCTCTACAAAGAAAGCAACATGAACATAACGTAGACTCTGACTAACAACATTAAATTATATAAACTAAACCCGGAAATCTAAATAGTTTAACATGTCAGGTGAAAGACCGGCATACTGTCGTGGTGCCAGTGGTCTATGTGTTTTCAAAATAATAATACATATGTATGCTGTGTATGTGTATGATGATTTTTTTTTATCATGAATGTATCGACGACAACAACGATGACAGTTGTTAAGCTTTATCATTAGAGACTTATGCTAACTATAACATTGATTACAAAACCAATCTTACACCTGCTTACAAATTTCTCCAGTAATGGAATAGATTGAAGATAATAAATCTGACTACATGATGTTAAACGATGACTTAATTTAGTTATGTTTGGAAGTGCCTGTATCTTTTTTGCATGAAAACAACAATAAGCACCAACCATACCACGAGTTACTAATCTATTAGCATGTAGCAGGCAAAATGTAGAGATTGAAGACATGGGACGGAAGTTTATGTATTTACAAACAAAAAGATATTGAAAAACAAGAGAATTCATTTTATGTCTTGAGAAAAATAAATAAAACATGTATAAGAAGATGAATAAAAGGAAACTTACCTTATTTGGATCAGCTCCCCTGTCCAGTAGTAGTCTAACAATATCTATGTGACCGCCGAATGCTGCATCTCTCAAACATCCAAGCTGTAATAAAGGTTAGCAATAATATATTACGTATAATATAAAACAATTCAATATTTTCCCTCCATAACACACATCGATCTTGTTTATTAAGATATCCCTATAATATTCATATATAGATGGTAGATGATGTGAGTACATTTCACACTGTTGTGTAGACTATGAATTATTCAGGATAATCCTTACGAGTACAGATCATTTCTCCCTTTATGTAAAGTTTCTTCCCTAATTTAATTTTTTTTATTTTACATAGTGTTGGAATATGCAATGATAATGTCACGTTTTGATAAAAAGGGAATTAATGTCAAATGTAAAAACACTACTGAGGATTTCTTTTACAAGTCTTCGTTAATGACTTTACGTCATTTGGATCACTTCAGCTAAGAAATCTATGCTACATATCATGATTTTGGATAAACTTGACGACTTTGAATATTTATAAGGTCATCATTACAAGAATGAACACGGTTCATTTAGGAAAACGATGATATGATTCTTAGCTTTTCTTGTTCACAATATTAGTCGCTTGATTGCTTTTAATCGACATGGTTTACCAGAATTTTTTTTCTTTTTCAAAATTATGGAATGCTTTCAAGTATTATTCTACTAACATGGAAAATATAATACAGGCAGCTGTAATTATGATACTAGTATATGGTCCAAAAAAGCACATTGATATCACAACCCACGAATACCAGGTAGGAATACATTAGGAAACTGCATGCATATATGTTGATTACGGGACATGTCAAACTATCTTGCAATGAGTACGTATGTACCCAAAACAAATATGGTAGAAAGTTTCTGTAAGTTTTGAAAACTAATGATGAGTTTGAAGTTAGAGCCTAACAAACTATCAGTGATCACCACAAATTCAAATAATGGAGGAAAGTGTGTAAAGACATGAAAACTCTATATGTCTCGGAATCGTGACCATATGTACCAACTTATATGAAGGAAGGCAAATCAAGTGATAATGGGTGAATTCCTTACCAAAAACATTAAGGAAATAATACCGGACATTCATTCTGTGGGTTTACTAAGTTGCATTGATAATCATCCTGTTTCCACAGCTACAACCCCGCTGTGTGTAAACGTTGTTTATTGGTCCAAACAAATGTTTCGCACATTTACTCATTGGTCGGCACTGCCATACTTTCGCATCAATGTATGTGTTTACTCAGTACTGTCATTTTCTATCCGAGGACCAGTAACCCATCTCTGTATCTTTATGCAGGTTTTTTTTACGTATACTTGTATGTATAGTATATCTCTGGTATTCATACAACACTCAATAGCTTTTTGAAACGAATGTCGGCAAAATTCTATGATCCAATACATCTTCTGAGTTTCTTACTACGGCCGTTGTAATAGACACATGTACAAGAAGCACTTTAGAGTTCCAAGAGTTCCATTCATATTGGGTGTAGATAACATCGCTGCTGATTTTTTCAAAAGTGTCAAGGTGTAGCCTATATGGAAAGGTTAAGTTTTGTGTCATTAGTAGACAGAATAAATCCAACAATCTGAATCCACTCCCCGACGAAAAAAAAAATTATGATAAATTAACAAATTCCACAATTTTCATGCAAATATCAATGTAATCTGGTCATCGCTGGGTTACATCGTCTTTGCAAAATGAAATCATGAAAACTGTTCAGATGGACATTACTTTCGGAATGGTTTAGACAATGCTCTTTCTGGTAATGTAAATTTTGTACCGTATATATATATATATATATATATTTAAAGCAATTAGTATTTTATTATCAATTTTACTATGTAACTTTTGTAGGATGCTTAATTAAAGTTAAAAGGGATGATAAGTGAATCTAACAGAACTTCAAAGTTACTCAGATGATTTTGAATCTCTCTGCATGCACATAAAATGTCAGTTATAGTCAGAGTTGCATAGTATAAACAAGGGGATATAGCTAATCGAGTTAAAAAAATAAGTTGTAAGAATGCGGTGATTTATTCTTTGTATTTGTCGTTATCAGAAAAGGTAGTTAAACAATTTGGTGCCATGTAGAATCACTAAAATCAAAGACTTCATTTCATTTTTTCTGACTTGATGGAATAACCTTGCTCTTCATTAAAATACTATGAACATATTTCGAACCTTTACGCTGTTTAAAGAAATGTTCCAAGTTTAAGGGGATAAAAGGATAATCTAATTTTATTTTAGGGTAATCTGGATCAGGGTTAAATGCTTTGTAGCGTTTAGAACACCGTGATATTGGAAAAAAAATAATCTGTATGTGGTATGTTTGAGTAAATTCATGAAAAGTAAAGATTGTTCCAGAATTAATATCCTTTATCACATCATTCACAACAATGACACCCTTTCCTAGCCAGTCCTTAATAAAACTTGATTTCTTATCAATAGTTATTTGATTGTTGAACAATACAGGGCTTTTCAGGAATACTTCACTTTTATCTGTTCATATGTTATTAGCGTGGTGTAGATTTTATATGTTTTAAAACATCAGACCAAGACATGTTTTCACATTTATTTTGACAGCGTTGTATGTATTCAGTACCTCAATTGGCCATCAGGTCTAAGTTTACACATGTTTAAAGAATTACTTGCCACTTTGAAGCAGACTGGAAAAGTCTTCTAATCCATTCCAGCTGAAGGTAATATATAAAGGCTCTAACATTAACCATTTGAACCACCATCAGTGTAATACTAGGTAACAATGTCTCTTCTTACTTTGTAAGTGTTACTGTTCCAAAGAAATTCATATAACAATGAGTCTGATTCAGATAAAAAAAATATTGTCATTAGGGTTTGGCAGTGAGATGGATAAATTGTGAAACTGCAAGTGATCTAATTATGTTTATTTTACCATTAGGGGTTAGATATCGAGCTAAGAAGTGATTTAAGTTTATAAGTTTTTTTGTCAAAATTAAGTTTTGGTATCTGATATAAGTTAACATGAAATCCAATACCAGGCTGTGGGAAGTGATCGATGCTGATTTTTTTCTACCAATCGATACCATTTTTGAAACATAAAATTTTAATCCTGATATGCTTCCATAAAAGTTAAGCTCTGTAATTGATTCTTTCAGTGACCTTTCTGACCCATCAAGTGCCAGTGAAGTGACATCTGCATACTGTGACAGAAGTATAGGACAGCCATGGACATCGATACTGACATTGTTTCTTAATTTAATTGCCAAAATTGCGCACACAGAATAAAGATATAGGGGGCGATCGGGTTCCCTTGTCAACAACCCCTTCTTATTTCCAAAAAAGAAGGCAGTTTACCACCCTAATTAGTTGTAGCACTAGCTTTTTTTATGTAATGCTTTCACCCCAAGAGATTAGATCATTCCCAAAACCACAAAAAAAAAAAAAAAAAATAACAATAATAAAATCATTTAAGTAAACGTCCGGACGCTTAATCGAAAGCTTTTTTTTTTGGAAATAAATCATTAAAAACATCCCTGGGATATCATTTTCTTATCTATACTGCATGACATCATAAACAAGTCTTGTATTTCCCCCTATTCAACGTCCTGCTAAAACCTTGTTTGATCCTTGTCAATTATTTCATTAAAAACGTTTTAATTCTGTGTGCTATGGTGCCAGATGCAGTTTTATAAACAACATTAAGTAATGGGTCTCCAATTTTTCATAAAATGTCTGGGTTTATCTCCCCTTGGAATACAGGAGATAATGCCATGCTTTTGAGAAATAGATAAACAACTATTTTTGTATATCCTGAATTAATAGGTCTGACCACAAAGTTCAATATATGTTTTGAAGAATTTAGCATTAAAGCCATCTATTCCTGGACTTCTGTTATTTTTCATACCTTTCACTGGCTTCTGCTAGTGTGATAGAACCATCTAGCTTTTCAGAATCACATGGACTAATTGTATTTACATTGCATGGTTCAAAAATATCATTCAGGTTAACATCATCTAAGACATTATTCGAATCATAAAGATTATCATAGCATAATAAACTTCTTCCAAAACATTATCTTAATCTGTTCTTATTTTTCCATCCTCTAGTCGTAATTTAGGCCTAAGTGAAGTCTCTGCTTTCAAGATTAAAAATAAATACCTTATGTAATTATGCTGCCTTTGGTTTTCATTTCCCTGATTGACTGTAATTCTCTTTTAGCTAATAACTCAACTACAACTACAATTGCTTCATCTTGCTCTTCCATAACTTGAATAACTTTCTGAAGGATGTCCTTTTTGATAGTTTGTTTATTTTTCCCTGTGTGATGAGAAGGATATAGTTTTACCTCCAATATTCATCAATAATATTCCAAGAAATATTTGATCATATATTGTAAACGAAGTTTCTGCATCTGAAATATTATTGGAATTATTAATATTATATACTGGGAGACAATGTTTAGGCTTGTCTGAATAATACAGGTTTTCACCATATTTACGTATACAAGATCTTGTAGTAGATGATTATTAAACTTTAATACCCCATTACCAGCTATAAATTCATTGAGTTTTAAGGATATTGTTGAAAAAGAATGATCAGATTCTATATCTAATTTGTTAGTACTGGATATAAGATTCTCCGAGAGAAGAAAGAAATCTAGTCGAGCTCGCGTAAGTGGGTTGATTTTTCCTCGATATGTATCTCCTAATATCTTCATGCTGCTCTCTAAAAATATCCACCAAGCCAAAATTATCAATGATTTCTTCAACTTTATATCTGGCTTTAGGATAATTGAGATTCTTATGATTGTTATCATATTCAGATTTTGGGTTCAATTCCAAGTTAAAATCAACACAGATAATGATATATTTATTCGCAAATTCTTCAACAGTTTCAGTTAGAATATCGTAAAACTCGGTGTCATCATTATTCCGGCCATATGAATCATTGAAGGTGATTCTAAAAGATTCTATAGCTAAGGCTAAAAAAATCAGTATTATATTTCTTCTCTTTATGCGCTTTAAATTCAAAATTATCTTTAAAAAATACTACTGTTTGTATATCTCAGATAAGAGAAAACATCCTTGCGTTTATTCTTATCCTCAAGAATTTAACCATTTGTCGACAAAAAAAAAAAAAAAAAAAATCAGCCGTATGCCTCAAGAACAAGTTTAGTTGATCAATCCCGGAGACAAAGAGAAACAGAGCAGATAGAGAAAGTGAAAACATACTATGACCATTGTCATCATATAATGAATACTGGCAACATACATACTTTATCACATCAGGTAGATTACACTAGGACCATACCCGCAGATCACTAAAGCACGAATTACTGTAACAAAATGATTTATATATTGTAGGCTTATCAAACGTCAGAATTTTGGTCCCATATAACACAAAACACAAACCATCCATAGCAAAGAAACATGCATATCTACATGCATACATAATAAGATCGGTATAAACCAAGAGAAATGCATATCTACAATCATAAGAAATAGGAATCTTCCTTAAGTCCGTTAGTGTCATGGCCTAAAAAGTATTTTTCTTCCATCATTCCGGAATGTAAAGAGCTTGCCGCCCACGCTACTATACGAGCATAGCAAGTTATGAAGACACACAATTCATGATTTTGTCCACACGTTCCTCAACCGGTCCGATGAAGAATTGTTCTTGAATTCTTTCGACCGTGTTGTTCCAAGTCGTTATAACGGGCATCCATGCCCTCCTTTACACACTATAAATTACTGACTTGTGTCTCCAAGTTACAACGTCTGACGAAGATTTTCGTTTTCCATTTCCAATTCAAAAACTCAACCTTTCAATTCATCCATTTATTCCATGTTTTCCTCTCCGATACTTTCATTGAGATTCTTTATCTTGGAATCAAAGTCTCCCTTTGTAATGAGGGTAGATAGCATGGCAGTGATTTCATCAAGTCTGTTCTAGATATTCTTGTCAGACCACGTAGTCTTAATTGGTGAGCCTCCCGTACTTTGTTTTCAAGCGGCCATGATTTCCTCAGAACCAAGTATCCATATATTACACAGATATAGCAATCCGGGTATGTATATGTGCAGTATATAGTACGCCGTTAACAGTAGTCACTACGTAGGGTCGCAGGTCATTGTCCTAACTTCAGCTGCCTAATTACACAAATCCATTTTGAATTTCAGAAGTCAGATGTTACAAACTAATCAACCGTCCACTTATATCCAGTTATAAGGATATGTAGAAAATTAACTTTTTGTCGGAGCTCTAGACGAAGGAATACGCAGGTCCAGCATGATCTTGAACTCAATGATCTACTAAAGATAACTGAGAAGCTAGAGCCTAAAAACTGTCAGTGATCACCACAACCTCCAATGATTGAGGAAAGAGAGATAATCTTGACCATATGTAGCAAACTGTACGGAGGAATGCAAATCAAGTGAATGATTTTGCTACCATTGCGTAGATACTGGGTGAATAATACTAATTGATAGATAAATGGCAATAAGTTTGTGTGCTTACTAGATCCCATCAATAATCACCCTGTTTCCACAATCATTACCCTGTGGTGTATAAACCTTGTTGATTGGTCTAATTATATATCATTTTATATATTTTTTCATATGTCAACTGTGTGTCAGATTTGCTCTTCAATTCATGATTAGATGCTTCATAATTTAGTCAATATTGAGGTCGAATAAAAGTGGAACAGTTTAAAATGTTTATAATAAAACCCCACTAAATTCAGCACGCGCGTGATTTTAATCATGCTACATGTAATTTACTAAATTCAAACTCAAAATTAAATGACATAAATGGTTATGATACCCTTGCTTAACATCCATCAGTGTGGTATTGTAACAGCATTACATGATGAAATTATTAACAGATACTGTATAAATACCAGCTTGGTGTTCTATTACAGAACAAAAACTAACATTCTCAGTTATTCTTGATAGTTTAATGTTGTTTAAGGATGTTAAAGAAATAACATAAAACAGGTATATCATGATGTAAATTTCTGTGTTGTTGATGTCATGAAGGTAAGATATTGCATGTAGAAATCATTGGGCATTTTGGTGTAAGCGTCGATAATGAGGTCGAATAAAGTGGAACCGTTTAAATGTTATAATAAAACCCCACTGGATTCAGCACGCGCGTGAGTTTAATTATGCTACATGTGATTTACTTCAAGTTCAAAATTAATTGATATTTGCTAAAAAAATATGATAAAAAGAGCAATACTTCGTTTAGACTCCCGAACAATACCAGCATTATATGACGATGTTTTTTTTTTTTTTTTATTAAAGCTGTTTTATTAACAATACCATCTATCTATACTGTGATCAATCCACGCAGGCAACGTTAAGTTCTTAAGTACGAACATTATTAACAATAAGATGATAAAAAATATCATTCTTTGTGATAATTACAGATATATAGAGAAACAGATGTAAGACAAACATAAGTATAACAGGAATGCAGGCCAGCCCCTCCGTCCCGTAGAAGTCTAACGACATCTTTGGTACTGAATTGTGCTGCGTGTTATGAACAATTACTCTGTAGTAAAGGTTGATGTTAATTTGTTGCATGAAAGTTAGTTGTGTGTACATATTCACTATCAATCAAGCAATGTTCCGTCATCATTAAGAATGTCCCTGTTGATATTTTTATTCCTATAAACTAGATATATATAAAGTATTGTTAGTAATGTTAATAATCATTTTCGTCGTTGGTTGATATTTTGTATTATGCTTATATCGCCAGATACTATATACCCCAATGGAACATAGCTGTAGAGGGAAGGAATAAGAAAACGAACGGAAGATTCGTTCTCATTTCCCATTGTCGCAATATGTGTTTATAGCTACGAAATGAGTGAAATAGGTTATCAAAAACTAATCGAACAAACGCTATTGATGCCATACAACATGGAATAATACATGTATATTAGCAACTATATATGAACAAAGAATACATTGTGTACCTGTATTATTGTAACTTACCAGTTTGGTTTTTAATCAGATATGTGAATGTGATATGATGCAAAACCATAAATTTATATGTAATTTATTAAATGGTTTTCTATTTTAAACAATATAAGAAAGAGAAACTCTGAATGCAATATCTTACAGAAAGTATCATTTGTTAATAATTTTGAATGTAATTGCATTTGTAATTCTAACATTAAAATTTAATTAAGTCTAAACTTTAAGTATGATTTCAAGTACTTAGCGCAAATAAATAAATCAATGTCGACGAAGCATCGACTACCAAACCACTCTAAAAAAAAAACGATAAAAGAAATAAGCATAAACAAAACTGTTATATTCAACATGAAAAGTGAAAAAAATGATAGAGGAATGTTATCTGCAATTGATGTTGTATTTATTTATTTATTTATTTTTTTTTCAAAAATGGAACCTATGAAACAAAATATCCCTGTAAGTTAAGGAAAAATACAATTGCTCCAACTAGATAATATGCTTTTACAGTTCTAATGCGGTCACCGTTTATTTCAACAACAATCGTAATGTTTGACTTGCATGTATTAATTTATATAAAATACATATCATAAAGCTATGAACGTTAACTATTTTGACGTGGGATCCAAGCAAACTATTTATATAATACGCTATATTTCCCATGAAAGTGCTATTTCATTAGGAAGTCACCTTCACCGAATATATTCAGCCCTGGAAAACATCTGAGTATGATTATTGATTATAACATATAAATAACCAATTGTACAAAAATGGTGATATGACAGCAATTATACAATTGGATGATATGATGATCGAGAACTGAATACAATGTATTTTTTTTTAATCTTGTCATAGTTTCGAAGCTAGATTTGTGCGTTTGACATCGGATTACCTCGACGGGAAATGATATGGGTTTTCAATTGCGGTCTGTTGTATAAAATATAGTATCATAATTCATAACCTTACTTTTTCCAGGCAAAATATTCTCTAAAATTATATCAATGTCAAAGTATTGCTGAAAATATAGAAACAATTGTGAGTATATTTATGAGCATTATAAAAGTGACATACACAAAATAAATTTCAAACCCATATCCACAATTACAAGCGGGCGGCTTTTTTTAATATCAAGAATATACCAACATGCCAACATAATCATAATCTAAACTCAAATTCCATAAAAGTGGCAAATATGGACAAAAGAAACAAGAAGACAACTCAAAAGTTACAAGAGTAATAATACCAGGTGCCATGTAAACCTTGGTCAATCCAAGAAAGTAATGTTACGTTCACAAATGAGAACAATGTATACGACAAAAGAACCAACAGACAAACTAACGAGTATCAAACACATCAAGCTGCTTACTTCACAAAGAATATGATGTTTCACAATGAAATCACTGTCTTTTCCATTATTTTTTATATATCATCCTTAATTTGATTTTAAAAGAGGAGATTAAATCACATGATGATGCGCAATTTTCGTTTCATTGTGTGGACGCGGTTGCTTCCTTTTTCGTATAGGCTACAAGTTTGCACTTTTGAAAAATTAACATTGATGTGAACGTCAATTAACATGAATGTATTAATGTATTTTTGTCCATAATGCAGGATGTTATTTCCATGCATTCTTTGCAGTTATTTTTGTAGGGATCAATATTAGCATACACGTGCTGGCTAATCTTATTTATTCATTTATTTATTTATTTTTCGTTTTACCAGCTAACTAAAGACACTTCGATAGCATTTTACATTTCATATTGTAATATATCATATCAGGCAAGTTAAAAGTCATTATTAATTATTTCCTCACCTCAGGGGAATACATGAGGTGCGCGGTTCAATGCCCCTGAAAGTAGAGCTAGTTGTACTTCTTTTCTTTTAAAGAAGTTGAAAGATGGGTTGTTCTGTGCTTGTAAGAGACCCTAATAAAATAATCCATGTTCTTGCATGAGCCTTGTGCTATTTCAAATTCATCTAATGTAACTTTGAGCAGAGTACCAATACATAATAATTATTATCAAAGAAAATTCGTTATACATTATTTCACAACTGAGCAATTATCAATAAGAGGAATAAAAGGTGGACGCGTGTTTTCTTGGTGTATCTAAAGAGGCGCACTTAAGTGGACTAAGTATACCACATGCTATGTAGTTATATCAGCTCATGGAAATTTATATATTTTGAAAAAAAAGTAATATCATATATCAATGTCTGTTTAAATTGATAATGAGCCATGGTGACTAAGCTTTTGCACGAGTTGATCGTCGTATCCTTACGTGTACAGTCTGCAAATGCTTGATATTGCTTACAGGTCTGAAGTATATGTTAAGTTGCGTACTTTAACTGGGGAGAGAAATCTGAGACATCCAAATACATTGTTACTTTATTTGTATCTTTACAAATAGTTACAAAAGTCATTGATTTGATAATTAGCTCTATTCTTGATATCCACGTTGTCAACGTGGCCCCTACTACTCATTATTTCGTATAATACAGTTTTTTCCATCGATTATACCTACAATAGCGATGTGTATAGGGTATTTTATCAAGAAATACCAAGATGATATCTTTCATAATGCTTAATTGATTACTTATTGATTACTTAGATTTCTGAAATAATGATTTTTAAGAATGAATACAAATGGCATGCTGAATATACCTGCATTGAATCATCATTATTTAATATATAACTATGTCATGTGTATATGATGTTTTGACATACTACCTTAAAAATGTATGTTTATACAAAAAAAAATAAGAAAGAAATTGAAACCACCTGACAAAATATCTAAACAAATTCCCCCATAAAATTGAAGATTGTTATATATAAGCACAGGAAACAAACACAGCTTTAGCTGAAATAACTGTACAGAACCATTACTGCAATATTTCATTCATGTCTCATGATGTCTCAACGATGAATTGCACTTTCATACTTATAATCTGTTATAAAGTTAAGACAAATAAGTATATAAACGTATTCAATCGGTTGCTTCATTCAACCATTTATATCACTTACCAGTACAGATACATGGTCAGGACTGTTCAATCTCACATTTATTTTACATGATTTAATATGTTATGTCACAGCAACGCAGTGTGTATTGGAAATATGGTTACAATACATTTACTGGAAATCCAATCAGATGGCAATACAAATTACACTCTTGCATCTATCATGACGCAAATGCATATACAGAGGTATTACTATTAATTTAGGTGACTTTTACTGTAATAATTACGAAATACTAAATAGATAACAAGCACGTGGATGGTTCTCTGTGCTGAACTTTTAACAGATGCAAAATATCTCGAGAGCGACGAAGTTATGCAAAACATTACTCGACATAGGCAGTCATATGTAGTGTTTTCGTCAGTGAGATGTAGATCTTAGCTGACTAACGTGCGATGACAGTTTGATGTATATGGACATACTATAATTAAAATAGAAATGTACTAGAATTTGCATACATGAAGGCGATAGGAGAAAACTACCTGGAAAATACTGTTTTATTTATTTAGCATATCGCAATTTCTACAAATGGATCTTAGTTTTTTACTATCTTTAGGAGGAAGCCTTTTTCATCCTTAATATTATTTAACACTACAACTACGTTGTCGGCCACGCAATAAACCTGAGGCAGCAATGAACAGGGGGAGATAGTAAACAAGCAGGATCATAGTGAGTGTTTTCAGTAGGAGACAAAACTAATCATTGCTTACGAAAACATGATAATAGAAGGTGCTCTCTTAAAATAATGCATTGTTTCGGAATGAGACAGGACGACAGGCGTGGGTAACAATTTAACCCTCTTCCCGTAACCTACAACCACCATAATAAAATATCGGTAGGAGGAAACCACAATCTTAATGAACGAATGTTTCAAGGAGGATATATAGGGATGTGCATGTACATAGGTTAACCTGCTACATGTCAGCGCTCTACCGGCTTAATTTTTTGAGGGATTTTCATGAAATCTTATTCATTGATGAAGAGCCATTATATATATTTGTTTTTAATTTTGAATATTGCCGTCTGTCTATTTTCATCTTATTTTAGAAAGTTTAAGCAAATGGAAACGAGTAAGGGGTGTTATTGTGGGATGAATTAGTGCTACATGGCGAAACCCCACGCTGTTATGCAGTGATTCCTTACCTCACTTAGTCCGTTTCTGGAATAAAACACAGGACGCCTAAGTGAAAGGTAAGAATGCTACCACTGCGGCACACGAACATCTATTTAGGTTACTTCTCCCATATTCAAAAATACCGAAGGTATCTCTATTTGGTCAGAGGGTACCTGCGTTAAACAACTACAGCGTTTCCTCGTATTGTTTACTTTTCCTATTTCTATGACCAATGATGTCAAATATATCAAACCACTTTGATTTTTATAAAGCCATGGAATTAATATAGTACAAGTATGTACATGTGATGAAACGCTATGAAGTTATCTTTATCCTTCTTCACAGATAGTGGGTGTATGAAATAGAGGTCCTTCAAGTCCACTGTGGTCAGATTAAAACATATTTCTCTTAAAACCAAAGTTTCACGAACAAGCATCGCAATATTCATGATGTTATTTTCATGTGTAATGTACTTCGGCACATTTCTTATCAGTGCTCTTGTAACATTATTTCTTACGAAATGTCAATCATTTTGTCCACACTTGATTAACGATAATAACTGGCGCAATGTTGAATTGTAAAGCCAATACCACCTTTACTATTTCTAGGTTCTTTTCAGAAGAATGACATCTTTAAAGATTTCTACTAAACTCCTTATTATTAGCCATATTTTTCAATGTGCTTCAGTCAGGTTGGAAGTGCAATGGGATATGTATTGTTTGTGAGTATTGTCGGCTGTCCAACAGAAGATTATCCATGATACCCCAAACATAATTTTCTGACTGAAACCCTTCCAAAATCCGAATTTTGACTTTGACAAAACATTTTTTCATAATATCAACAGTGATGATTAGCAATAAAGAAATGGCCAGATATCATCAACCTGTAATCCTTGGTCACTGCAAAGTCACCCATTTTAGCATCGCGTTACTATCACAAAACCAGATATTGACTAAGTACATTTTAAACTAGTATTGTCGATAGTAATTGTTTTCAGTATGCAGTTCACTAAATATTACCATCATTTGACTTTTGGCTATTGTGAAGAGTCCGTTTCAAGATTTCAATACATATTCTTTATATGCTTCTTTATATGCAAAATCAAGGCTCTTGGCATTTCAGAACTTATGAAGAAATTATTTCAGCATGCAACTGATTTAATATCGCCATCACCGTTGTTATCGATAAGATGCAATTGAAAGACTTTAACAAAATCACTTTTGTGACATGTGACATTTAAAATCTAAACCTTGGATGAGATAAAAGTTTGCTTAACAATATTTTCATTATCAATTCTGATCTCTACCGAAAACCGATGTTAACTAAAAACATGTTCTTTTACTTTTTTACGGATGAAAGCAATTTGTCACAGTCTGCATCTGACCAAATATCGTTACCCTGTTTGTTATGGTTTTTGGTTAAAAGCTATTTAAAGATTTTAACAAAATTAAGCCCTGAGGCCTCGGTCAAGGTCATTCATATCATTCAACGTGATAGCTAATTTACCCGAAATCATACTTGTGAAATATCAAGTTTTTAGGTTACGTGGAACTTGTGTAGAAGTGCTTTTTCAAAATTTGTTACGCAAAATAACACTGACGATCCCTGATCCCTCCCAGGTTTTGGCAAACTTGATAGATTGTGACTAGAACATATAATCAGTAAAATATCTAGCTTCTGGACCATGTAGAAATTCCACCCTTAAATGTAAAATTGTACATGACATCATAGCGGACAATTGTTTTCTGAAATGTCACCTAACGATAGAGATCATCTGAAGGAACCTTTTCCAAGAAAATCAAATGAAATATAACATTATTTTTTGTATAAAAGTAGTTTTATCAAATATATAAAAAGAATATTTTCAAAATGCCGCACAACGCTACCCATAAATGCTAAAGTAAAAAAATTAAAAATAAATTCTTTTTATTTTCTATAGTTTGAATAACGTGAAGTGAGAAACAATGTATCACCTACAAATGATATTTCCTGAGCTCTGTACAATCAATGATCTTTCAGGAATGGTTCTTTTCATTTTTATGACATAAGACATGATAGCGGCTATATTGGATTGTTGACATGCTGAAAGGTGACATTGACACCTACAGAAACATACCGATAACATACGAAACTAAACTATCAACTATTCCTTATCCAAATCAACAAAGTTCGAAAGAAAAATAATAAGTATCAATTATCACAAAAGGTATTTTCACCGTTTTATTAAGGCCTTGTTAAAATTTTCTTCCTTTAGCACGTTTGTTATTGTAGATAATTAAAAAAAACCACTAGTTTACGCCAACACGCCAATATCATAGGAGACACATTACTTTTTACTGGTGTTCAATAATATCCATATTTACATTTTATATCATTGACCGTCAAAATCTTTGTTAATTAGAAATCGTTTGAAGACATTAACTTATTTGACCTCGTTTGACAGTAGATGTATGTAAGATACTTTAACTACAAAATGTGTCAGCCTTCATGTCATCCGAGGAAAAAAAACTGCGAAATATATTGATAATACCACTTTTTGAATGACCAGAAACTGTTATAATAATGAAAATAAGACTACCGGGTACTTGGATATTTAACACGTCCTGCTTAATCCTAGAAATCTATCAATCTATTTCAGATTGGTAGTGAACGACATTTTACTAAACGGTAGATAATGTAGCAGGGTAACATTCTTTATTTTAACTAAATATACTCGAATGCTTGTGTAAAAATCACTCACATCTGTATTATGTCCCTTGTTATGATGTCACGTTTACATGTGTGTGTTCGTAAGGTATGTTTCGTGACATTGATGCCCTACGATATGGTTGTTATTTCGTCAGGTATGCAATATTGTTTATGTGTTTTGATTGATTGGCTGTGTTGCTCATGTGGTTTGATTGGTTAGTTCCATCGGTCAGAACGCACTTGTATCCTTGTGTCTTGTGCGGTTTTGTCAGTCTTTGTGGACTGACATGTAATGAGACGTGTAAACGTGTATTTTCAATCTATAAGTGTTTAGCAAAGGTAGAAATCAATAATAACAGGACGACGTCGTGTACACACAATGTCCATCTATACTAGTATTATATTGCTCATTTCCGGATAAAGTTTAAACCCAACGTTTGCATACACTTACACAAATGACTGCTTCCCATGCGTTACATATCGCAAGGTCATACATGCCACAGGCTTAAATATGACTGTGCACAGTGAACTTAGCATTGCACGATGGTAGCTGCTATTGCTTTAGTACAAACTGACTTACAGTCGATTTGTAAATTTCGAGGTAAGTAACTACCTGTTACTGAGTGCTACTTCCCATTCGCATTGCAAGAACCCGTCCTCTATCGAGTTGGGAAAGCCCTGGTATATTTATGAGACTGCAAAAGTATTGTCTCCCACATGCTTTGTTGATAATAAGAAATTCACGCGAGTTTCAATGGAAAAAAATGCATAGATATGTAGACACGGAATATTTGTCAATCTGTGCGCAACTGATTTTTTTTCTCGAATAACATATATTTCAAAATGTTGGAAGATTAGGTTAGATGCCAAAGTCTTGCATTTACTTTTATACGGCTATGTATATTCAATACAGAGTATCTAGCTATTGAATAAGGTGCGTCTCTTTATCATTTCAGATTAAAGAAATGACATTTAAATGTGAAGAGGCAGCAGGTAATTACTCTAGATGTGATGATATATATGACAAGTAAATAAAACAACAAACAAGAAAACAACAACCTTATCAACTTATTTAAAATAGTTTTGGATGTACACATTTATTATATAAGTTTATAAGCCAATTCATCTAACCTTGACTCTGTTCTACCGACGTGCACATGATTTTTATTGTTTTATTAAATCATTGGTTATAAAAAAATATTTTAAAAGATGTTATTTTTTCTTTAAGACGAAGGTCGTAATGGAGAGATAGCATCCCGATTGTTCGAAATTACACTCTTGAATATGTTAACTTTCTGTTACCACTCAAAGATTGTACAAAAGATACACGATTGACTACTATCTTTCAGTGTGTTTTGCAATTTCATATATCCGATAATTTCAGAAGAACGTCATGTGTATGTGTTTATTCAGAGCAATGCGTTGTCATTATCAATGTATTTTTATTACATTGAAAACATTATAGCATTGACATTGCACGTAAGCGTTTCGAGATGGCAGTCAAATGACCAAAGTCACTGATATTATTTGCTTGATTGATCGTGGCATTCCAATAAAATATCATACTTATATAAGACCATATTTTCAGTTCATGAAAATCAATGTTGTCAACTTTACTTATTTTTGTGTTTAGTAATTCTTGCTTGCTCATATACGACTGACAAACTTATCACCATCAGTGTTGCACTCTTATATTCTACCGTTAAAACTACAATAGTCGATGCGTATATCCCCCACATTATGTTTTGGGTTCATGTGCACTTTGCCTTTAATAATTTGACAAAAATATGTAGTAAGAATAACATTGTCTAAGTGTTTAAAAAGTAACGGTTTTATGACTATCTTTCTTAATTTGATTTTAAAAGGGGAGATTAATTCACGTGATGATGCGTGGTTTTCGTTTTATTCTGTCGACACGGTTGTTTCATTTTTCGTATAGGCTAAAAGTTTACACTTTTGAAAAATCAGCATAGATCTTAATACCATTCAACAAGAATGTATGAAGATATTTTTTTTTCTTTTGTTATTCGTAGACGTAGACAGTTTTCCGAAATTCGTTTGAAATAGGCACGGTATGCAGTGACGGGTCGTCCGACTTTCGTATGGGAAATCAACTTATTTAGGGTGTTGTTGCTTTTATAAACAGTTAAATTCTTAACACATGTATCCATTTATTCCGGGATATTGTACATTTTAGCCCTGTAACTCATAACAATATGACGAAAATGAAAACTCTCATATGATTATGCGATCTAGTCAACTTGGTGATGGAAATTGCCGCATCGTATACATCGTGACTTTCATCATGCAGGATGTTGTTTAAATGCATACTTTGCAGTTATTTTCTGCTCGATAGCATTTTACCGTTATACATTGTTTCACTACAGAAAAAAATATCAATCAGGGGAATAAAACTCATTAAAGTGGACACGTGTTTTTGTATCTAAAGAGGTGCACGTAAGTGGACTAAGTATACCGCATGCTATGTAGTTATATCAGCTTCCAGAAATTTAACTATTTTGAAAAAGATGACACCATACATCAATGCCTGTTAAAAGTGATAATGAGCTATGCTGACTAAGCTTGTGCAGTAGTTGATCATCGTATCCTTACTTGTATAGCCTGTAAATACTTGATATTTTCTTTCATTTCTAAATTATATATAAGGTTGCGTATGCTACTCGGCGAGGGAAATCTAAGACATCTGAATACATTGTTACGCTATTTGTATCTTTACAAATAGTTACGAAAGTCACTGATATGAAATAATTAGCTCTACTCTTGATATCCACGTTGTCGACGTGGCCCATACTACTCATTATCTCGTATAATACAGTTTTTTGCATCGATTGTACCTGAAATATCGATGTGTATAGGGTATTTTATCAAGAAATACCAAGATGATATCTTTCATAATGCTTAATTGATTACTTATTGATTATTCAGATTTCTGAAATAATGGTTTTTCAGAATCAATGCAAATGGCACCATGAATATACCTTAATTGAACCATCTGTATATAATATACCTATTTCATGTGTTTAGAATGTTTTGATATACTACCTTAAAAACGTATATTTATATCAGAATAAAAAAAATTCTATTTATGAAACCCCCTGACAAAATATCCCCATAAATTGAAGATTGTTATGTATAAGCACAGGAAACAAACACAACTTTAACTGAAATAAGTTTATAGAACCATTACTGCCATATCTGATCCATATCTCATTAAAAAAGTACAGATACATACCATGGTCAGGACCGTTAAATTTCACATGATTCAATACATAATTATTGTCACAGCAATGCAGTGTGTATTGGAAATATGGTTACAATATATTTACTGGAAATCCAATCAGATGGCAATACAAATTAATGTCTGGCATCTATAATGAAGCAAATGCATGAATAGAGGTATTAGTATTTAGTATGGTGGTCTGATTTTTTTGTTTTTTGTTTTTGTTTTTTCTTGTTTGTAAAAATCTCAATAAAATATTGAAATCTTTTCAATTTAACAGGTGGTGAATCAAGAGAGAAGCGGACCTAAACAGAAATATACTATATCCTCCATTATCAGGTTTTATGATGTACCTTATTCATTTTACCAGTACGTCATATTTGCAAACTATAATATATTTTATAGATATATTCGTGTAAGTACGAAATAGATGTATGATGTAATTTAATTTCTTTTTGTCACTATTTCATCGTTTCTAAAATTTCTGAATTGCAGAGCGGTTCAGTTTTTATGACTTATGAGTAATGCACAGCTAA
>NW_026782984.1:0-42045 GCF_031769215.1 Ylistrum balloti
ATGATACTTTCGAATATAAAGGACAAAGAAAAGCTAACATAATTTTATGTCAACTAAGAAACTCTGCAAGTAATCTGAATTTTGATTTATTCAATTCCCACCTTAAAGATAACCCTGCCTGTAACTGTGGCCACCCAGTTGAACATTGTACCCACTTCTTTTTCCACTGTCCCTTCTTTACTAACCAGAGACAACTCCTCTTTAATTCCCTTTCTGACCTTAGTGATTCTATACCTTCTACAATTGATACATTTCTCAAAGGTTCTCCTATACTTGATGCAAACATGAATAAATTTATTCTTGATATAGTTCAGAGATTCATAACTGACACTGGTCGTCTATTTTAGCAAATGTACATCCCATTCTATACTTCTATCTTTTCTATCTCTCATTTGTATTTGATGTCTCAAGTGTGGGTCCGCCTGTCCATTTTAGGGACTTAGCTCAGGATTATGTGCAAATGGACTGTTTGAACCTGCAGCCTGTCCCACCACAAATGGACATATTTTGACCCAGTCTTGTAATATCTTGTGATACCTAATTTGTATTTTTTAGTTTATGTTACTGTTCTGGAACTCAATAATACAAACGATGGTGATGCCTATTTTGCATTTCGGTTATATAATCATCCATTTGAATCTATCTTCTACATTCTTATTCCTAATATTATTATTATCTGTTATCTCTAATTTTGATTGATGTGTCTGTATACTTGTTTATGCACTGTAAGGAGAGGGCTTTCATAGGCTCTGCCTGTTGCCCAATTCCTACTGTCAATACCACCATGACAATAAAATATTCTGAAAGAAAAAAAAACAAAATCCTACACTGTCCAAAATATTCTTTCCACTACTCCAGACGATGTCTCAATATCATTATGAAGACAACTCTTGTGTTAAGAACAGTCATTCTTCTGTTTTTATTTTGATTATCATATAGATAACGACCAATTTAAACATAATAGTCCTCCGAGTCAACAGATTGTGGACAAAAATCGTCAATGAAAAACTTTTTTAAAACGTTTTTGCAAACAATAAAGCGGTCACCGACAAGATGTGCACGACTAGTCACCACGTGTAATGTAAACTGGGTCAGGGATTCTCTTTCGGTTTCTCATTTGCGACATTGTTTTCCCATAAACAGAAGATCACACCCGATAACTATCAAGAAAGCCGATACAATGACGATCGCCCCAACATATCCAATGGCTGAGGCAGATGTTCGATCATCTTGGGCACATGTCTTCTTCCTTATGTAAGACGAGAGAGTGGTCTTGTTTACAGTCAAAGCTCTTTTGGTTTCCTTCAATATTTCAGTTTTCTCTGCTATTGATAGATTCCTTGATATGACGTTTGAAAGATATCCACTACATCTACAGTCAGCACACATTGTAGACGTGACATTCCATGAGTCTGAAAACAACATCCAGTATTGTATTTGAATAGCAAATGCAACTGAATTGTGTATACTGCTCTAAATGCAATGTTGTAAAGAATACAAGTAAAGTTGACGTGTAATCTAAAATGAAACTTATTCAAATCTTTAAATAACAGTTGATATCACACAATGCAAAACCAAACCTTAAGCAAAGGATGTTACAAACCAAATTTTGGCATAATTCGTTCATTCTATGGAAGAAACTAACTACAACTGTTGTTGTGATGTTGAGATGCTACATCAGACCTTACTCTATAACACTGTATCATGCCAAAAATCTTGTATTGTTTGGTTGAATAATGAAAGTATGAAGATTATATGGTGTATCTTTGAATTACGATGGGTATGTGTTATGAGGTACTTTTGAAATTTTACTTCCTCGGAGTAGCTAGGCTTGAATTACCTGGCGGTGAAGAGGTTTGTGTTAGTTCAAATGTAGAACCTTCTGACGTCATTGATGTTAGACTTGTTGTAGTTAAAGTAGCATCTGTGTACAAATATAAAACAGGAATGAATTTTACTGTGTACCGATAACTCACACGGTGTATTTTATTCTTGACGGACATTTAGCATAGACCTCTCACTGGGGTCAACAAAGGGTGGGCAAAAATCTCCAAAAGGAAACAACACCAAATAAGTAATTTTACTCGCATATTTATATCAAAACAATATAGGGCATGGCAAGTAATATCTGACACCTTTAAAATAGTCATGAATTTTTATATTCTTTTACCGTCACATGAATAATTAAATTGTGTTTTCTTCTTTGTTAGCATTAAATTCTATTTTGAGCGGCAAACAAGGTGTACCGTATAATATAGAGTATTTTCAATGTCTTTTCTATATCGCGACGTGGGCAAAGAGCATTACATTTTGTTCACAAACGTAAATGATACCTCTAGCCATCAATGAAAATACCGACAGAATCTGCATTCAAACAGTGATCCGATTAAACCATAACAACAAGAACATAAGGAATATTGGAACTGAGACTCATGAAAAAGTTCAAGGTGTACAGGAAGGGTCAGCCTCTTCACCTTCCTCCCAAGTGAAGTAATGTCAAGGAAATATTAGTGGAAACGTTGAACAGTGAATAAAAATGATGGGGGAATAAGCTAAGTGACCTCCTGCCATGAATAATAGTTTGATTAATTAAAGTACTTCCTCAAATATATGAATCGGCAATTAATTTGTAATAGGTAGTAACAAATCAATGATAAAAAGATTGAATGACTGTTTGAGTTTGTATAAGATCATTATTAGTCGTTAATACATAGAAAGGCAATATAGCAAAGGGATTTTCTTGTATTTTACCCCTCGTTTTAGGTAAAGGTCATTTGTACGCTTGAATTAAATATCATTTTCGGAGTGACTACAGCAAACGAAAGTGGATGCATGTTGACCTTTCTTAAATTATATTTCGAATTAACTTGATTCTCTCTAAAGATGGGTGATATTACCAATTTAATCACATCAAATGTTTGGGATGTATAAATAGTTTTACGCCTTTAAAAAAGCGTATTCATAGCCTTGAAATGAATAACAGTATTTTTTTTTTTATATAAATGATCTGTTAAAAGGAGTTAACATCGTATATACAATATATGAACAAAAGGAATATTTAAACGGTGACTACTGAAAGTAGCATAAGACCAGGAGTTCCGGAATAGTAAAAATCTTCTACTTCATTGACAACACCAGCCATATATATTTCGGTAAATCCAAGTATGTAATGTCACGTTCTCAAATGAGGAAAATGTATACAATAAAAAGAAAACTACCGAGCAAAAACATGTCCAGCTTCTTGTTGCAGAAAGAAATAATATATTTTGTATTGAGATTACTATGAAGGTCTTAAAACTTCCCGATAATTTTCATCAACCTGTATCTTTTGAATCCCGGTGTTACCATCACGAGAGGCAGCGCTTATCACATGCAATTTTCTCACATATACAAGGTGGCTGTCCTTAAATGAAATGTTAACAGTCCGTAACACTCAACATTATCGCCTTACCACGGTTATACTACCTACAACAACTGGCTAATCAATTATTAGTACCGCATAAACAGGTGTCACTTTCATTTTAGCAAAGTATTATCTCCTACCTAACCTCACTTAGGGAATCACTGATCACAATTACGGGGACATGGTAAATAACAGAAAGATACATACTACAGTGTGGAACTCCGCAATACATCCAGCGTATATTAGGCTCCATCGTGAAGCACCATGGGGCGAAGTAACCGTCAGGGTTTCGACAGTAGTTTTCTTCGCCATTATATGAGTGCGCATGAGGAACTTGTGAAGACCAAGGTTGACATAGTGTTCCATTTTCAGTAGTATTTTTGGTGCCTCTGTATCCCATGCCTTTATCATCAAAAATGCATTCAGTGCCTTGAATTGATGAAGTAAATTTCATATATATTATCTGTTAAAAGGAGTTAACATTGTTACATCCATCAATTTCGTTTCCTAAAATTCATTGCCTAGAGATAATATTATACACGAGTTGAAATAGCTTATATCAATGCTACTCACGTTTTTCGCAATATCTTCCCCAGTAAGCAGGCATACATTCCGGACACTCACCATCTGGATCGTTACAGTTCTGTCCGCTTTTGCAGTTCATAGGGCAGGTGACTATAATGAGAGTCCTTTTTATTTGTAGACATTTCTTTAATATCGCTTATACTCAGATCCTCTTGAAAAGGTTATCATGTAAATACTCACGTTTCAGAAATCCATCGAGTTTAAATATCAATCATTTTAGAGTAACGTGACATTGTACAAAGCTTTTAAAATTGATTCAGAAGTTTTAAAAAAACTAGAAAATACCAACATGTCAACACACTCGTAATCCTAACTCAAATTTAATGAAACAAGAAAAATATATGATCAATAGAAAGATGTCCACGGTGAATACCGAAAAAAAGTTCAAGTAGCATAAGACCAGGAGTTCCGGAACAGTATGCAAGAGTAAGCAAGAGTAAGAGTACGAGTTTGTTTTAAAAGAAATGCGAAGAGATTACATGTTTTACGTCTTAATTTTCGAACTATCACAAGGAGGTTTGCATTACCTAACTGAGGTGTCGCTAATCACAACGACAACGAGGTCATGTTAAATTCCAGAAAGATACATACTACAATATGGAACTCCGCAATACATCCAGCGTACGTTAGGGTCCATCGTGTAGCACCATGGAGCGGCACCACCGTCAGGGTTTCGACAGTAGTTTTCTTCGCCATTATATGAATGTGCATGAGGAACTTGTGAAGACCAGGGTTGACATACTATTCCATTTTCAGTAGTATTTTTGGTACCTCTGTATCCCTTACCTTTATCATCAAAAATACACTCAGTACCTATGGAGAAGAGAAGAAAATATAAAAAGTTCATATGCATTATGGATTCTGACCATAATACCATGATATGGTATCAAATAATCAATTATTTCCGGTCTTAAATATAAACTTTATTTGTTTTACAACAATTGCGAAACAAGTTATTTAAACTTATACTAATCACTCTTGTTGGCCCGGATGTAAGCGCGCGAGGGGCCTTATTGTGGGAGGAAACCGGAGTACCCGGGGAAAACCCACGCGGTCGGACAGGTGACCCCTTACCTTTTCACGTCCGTTCCGGGAATCGAACCCCGGTCGGCTAGGTGAAAGGCGAGTGCGTTAACACTGCGCCACCCGACCACCCACCGGTCTTGTCTCGTCATATTATGTATACATGTTCAAATAAAATATTTATATCATGAAGAACGTCTGATGTAACACTTCAGCCTGAACAAGGGAGAAACAAAATATCAGGAAAATCAATGCAGTAAACATCATTAATGTGCAATCAACATTTCCGCTGAAATAACAAGTCTCTCTCACTCGAGCGATTTTTACTATCCAAATGTTTCACAAAATGTTTGTGTTGTGATCAAGTCATACAAAAACTGAAACCGTTGATACATATCCATGTTACTCACGTTGTTCGCAAATTCTTCCCCAGTATGCAGGCATACATTCCGGACATTCACCATCTAGATAGGTACAGTTCTGTCCGCTTTTGCAGTTTTCATCCTTTGTGTTATTATACCCATATTTTTAGCGTTTGTCTTTCACGTTTTGGTTTGTTTAATGTTATTTCCGTTTGAATCGCTTTGTTTCCCCATTGAATTGCACTATTGACCTTTTATGTGTTGAAAGGCAGTTAAGAATGTCATAATAATAATACTTATTATTATCATTTTTATTGCAGTGTACAGGACAGGCGGCTAATAATGAGAAACCTTAACTTTTTGCACAAATCCCTTTCTTATCGCTAATAACTCAGTTATGATTTAAATGGTCACATTGTTTATACTTCTGGTTGGGAAAGTCTACAGGTTCAAAAGTCGTGGAAATGGTCATTGTATTTTCTAAGTAAGTACTAGTATCGCTGAATAAAAACAAACAATTACCTTTCAATACAAATTCAGAATTTACAGAAGATGTAGCAACGCCAAATATAATAGTAAAGTATCAAGACTCGTCAGTGATTCTAAGGAGGTAAATGTTAAACCAAGGAGGCGACCTAGAAAAATCCAAAGTCACCGGGAAAAAATATCAAAATCCAGATGGGTAGGTGCACTAGCTCAATATTTCAATGTATTTAGTAAGGTGTATTCAGTAGAACGCCATATACATGTGTGTATTCTGAATTACGCAACTATTTGCATGAAGTAAAACGTTTCTTAACAGTTTACGACATGCATCGGGGACTCAAAAATTCATTAGCTGTGTCCACAAATGGTATTTTCGAATATTTAAAAAACATATAAATTTGTATAGCACTTTTCAATAATAAAAAAAAAATAAATAAAATAAAATAACTGGGTACAGTAGAGGCAAATGCTAAATAAAGCTGCATCATACAGCTGTTTTGTACTTCTAGGACATGCCAGTAATGATAGGGTCATACTCTTGAAACATAGAGGAGATCGAGGAATATCAAATTGATTAAAAAAATAAATAGAAATTACATGGATGTATATTACTCCTATAAATTTGCAAATTTACTCAAATACAATCTTCAAGCATGAACATTGGGTACAGACTGACAACTTTACATAATACTGTTGATATTTGAAAGACAGACTGTGTTAAAGACTCACACGTGAGTAGCATTCTTCTACGAAAAGACAACGCTTTACAACGGAATAGACCGCAGCAGAAAAATCAAAAGTATACACTCTCCGCAGACAGGAAGCATCTCTTATAACATTAATTGCTCCTGCATATTACACTACCTGTCACTGATAATATTAAATCTACCTGTGTTTAATACTGTCTGATAAACTTCAATTAAATTGTGTTTAATATTCTCTCTGAAAACATTCAGTCTAACCGTGTTTTATACTATCTCTGATAACATTACATCTACGTACGGTTTTCACAATGTCGTCCCCAGTACGCAGGTTCACATTGAGGACATTCGTTGTCAGGGTCTGTACAATTTTGTCCTTTCTGACAATTGGCAGGACAAAGGCCGGAGCCATTCACTAAGTAAAAACGATTAAAATTTCAATTAATTTAGTAGTTATGAGTTATTCTCTGAATGCAATCAAACCATAAAGAATGTTTTGAAGTGACATTTTTTTCAAAATCTGAATATTTTGTTATGTTCATTTAGCCTTGTTCTTACCTGCAGTGGCGAGCAATACGCTGACCAAAACTAGACCGTCCATTACCACATTGTAAGAGCAAAAACGTATCCTTACTTAGACACAATCGTCACAAGACACAACTTGTCACAGCTACAGAGAAATTTAAAGTTTGGTTGTACGCATTATCAATTATTCATAACTAGGAGGTTTCTATGACGCAATAAGTACATGTTTCCACTAAACAAACCAAAAAGGAAATTGCCCATAAATACTAATTGCCTAGTATACTGTTGGGATGTGTTATCGAAAAGCTGCCAAATGCCTTGCATCAAATAGATATTTAAGTGGACGAATAATGACAAAACAAATGTCGTTTAAGAAGCATGAGCGTGATTTCCTCATAAATAAAGAGAAAAAAGCTGATCAAAGGGGTAATGCATCTCATCTAGATTTCAACTCCTCTGTCTGTTACTTTGATTTTTTCCTCAGTCGCCTCCTAGACTTTAAGTTTTCAAACTTTAAGGCCTTAGCAACATTATGGATTCCTCGTAGGACGAAACAGCTGTATGAATAAGATTACTTTATTGTTTGGCTCTATTGTTCAAATCAAATGCCAATACATTCACCAAAAAGTTACGGGATATTTTTTGAACGAATCAGCGCTAAAGCATCATTCAGAACAACTCAATGTTAGAAGTTCGAGAATCGTTGAAAAAAACGCATAAGTCTGCAACAGCACCTAATGATATTCACTGTCAGTTCCTAAAACATCAATCGGAGTCATTATTAGAAAAACGTCTTGATATTTTTCATTGTTATTTTAGATCGTTGAATGTCCCAAAGTCACGAAAAAAAAGCAACCGTGATTCCTATCCTCAAACAGGGTAAAGATACGGCAGATCCCCCAGTTACCGTCTAGTATCATTCACGAGTTGCGTTTGTAAAACTCTAGAGCCGATGATGAATTCAAGATTGATTTGGTATCTGGAATACAATAATTTAATATCACCCCTACAAAGCGTTTTAGATCTATGTGAGGTACCAAAGATCATTCGGTTAGACTTGCAACCTTTGCCCGCGAGGCTTTTCTAAAAATAATGAAAGATCTGCACGATATAGGTATTCTAGGAAGTCTATAGATTTTGTTTCAAATTTCCTATCAGACAGGGTATTTCATTTCACGGATGGAATGACCCTTTCCGATGTTCTTCATTAAATTGGTGTATCACAAGGCAGCATTCTCCCAGTTACACTTGTAGGTCTTAAAATTAACAGTATGGTTTAAACATTATCACTTTCAATTGAGGGCGCTCTTTATGGCAATGATTTCATTATATGCTATCGATCTAATGTTGTGATTACCATCTATAGAAAACTACAACAATGTTAGAATCGATTTCTGGGTAGATAAAAATGAATTTAGATTTCCACAATCAAAAACAGTTTGTATGTAATTTGGTCCAACTGCAGAAAGAACACGACGATCCACATTTATCTGTCTGTGGTGTATCCATTCCGGTTGGTGACCAACCAAATTCTTAGGTGTAGTATTCGACTGGAAGTTGTCGTTCCTGCCACATAAAAACGTATCCATTTTGAATTCAATTAGATGCTCAAATTTCATGATTATAGAGGGCAACTTGCCTTAAAATCTTTTTTTTTTCATAAAATGTCGCTCTCGGTACTACCTCGTTTGGGCTTTGAGTATAATGGTGATACTTTGCTGTGAAGATTTTACAAAAGACACAACTGAAAAGCACTTTTTAATTCAACTGTAGCGTTAGATACAAAATAGATTATAATTTTTGACAATCTTAACGGCCCGTCAATACACAAAAGGTCATTAGGGCCATCGACCGATGAAACACAGCTTGCGAAGTTCATGATATAGTATTAATGTATTTACGAATGAAAATATGTTCGATATTGCTATTGCTAAGACTTTGTATTTAAGAAAGAGAATCTGCATGGATAACAACTCTCATTGCCGCCGAGAATACTGAGGCGTTGTCATTTACTGGTATCCATGCATGTCATCTTGTGAAGCGATACACAATGGAACCGTAGTCTAATTTTGATTCAATAAGAGCTGTATAAAGTCTTAGCAAAACTTTTCTATGAACCGCAACCTGTGTGGGTCACTAAATTTCCCAATGAATCACTTAAATCGTGTGCTTTTGTACGGCGCAAAACATGCAATCGTGCATATATTTGTAACAACGCTGTACATGTTGTAAGACGTTAAATATATGCCAATGAAAAATAGTGTACTTCCAAAGGCATTTCTAAAAGCATCGTCACGTTCAATAAATTTGATAAATTTCTAATAGGCCTAGCTAATGGTGCCAAATAACATGCAAAATAAGATCTGCTTTGTCGACAGAATTTGTTATTTCGATATCAAATCATGTTTTTGAGCGGTCAGATGAATATTGCAACTGTCAAAAGTTGAAACGCAAGCCATTGGCGAGATATCAGCCACTGTTAAGCTTGGCATGCACTGTATAACCCTATCCTTATGTGGGCCTACATTTAAGCATGCATGTTAAAACCCTTGTCGTGGTTGCTTTGTATTTTTCAGTATCAGCTTTCTGATAATTTTGTTTAGCCGATGCTTTACATAAAATGCCATTGTCACCAGCAATATCATACTTCCTGCTGAAAGAAATATATGGAGTTTAAATGTCTTAAGCGATTGGATATTTGAAAACTTTTGGTTAAAATTGGAAGCCGATCGATAAACGTTATTGGTTTCAAATATACTGAGGGGATCGCAGTGAAGACTAAAAAAGACACAATGCAGGTTTGGGGGTGCTACGTTTGACAGGTATACAGCTTGTGGTCAGTATAACGGAACAGAACAGATGGGGAAACAATTAAGATATGAATCTATTTCGACAATATCCAACATCTGCAAATCACGGAGTTACATTTTGGAGTTAAAGGAATGCGATAAACAATTAGTTATCATGTTGTGAAAGAGAGATACACAATTATATCTGCAGGTGATGTTCTTAGACTTAACACTGTTGGATCTATCATCTTTCAAGATCTATGAAAATTCTGAAGTGTGGACATTTCGGTGAGAATCGGAATAAATGTTTTAGTCTAGACATTAACTTTACTGAAATTAAAGATATAAAAAAACTATGTATTTGTTTTAAAATCCAGAGTTCCTTTGCAGATAGGGGTTAGAATATATCCTACTGCATGTTATTAAACTTACTAAAAGGGACAACCTGTCTGCTGTGGGTTGCGTCCAGTTAGTACTGGGAGAGAGGATCCTGGTGGTTGAGGGGCGGTTATGCGGTTTGCGCCTTATTCTCAAGCAATTTCGCATGGCCTTCCCCCTAAACACCACTTTGGCCTCTATCTCAGTAAAACGGATGATTACTGCGGCCCTCAATGATCAATCGGCTGGTTATGCCAAGCCCTGGGTCAACTATATGTCCCAAGTGTTCAGCTTGTTTTCCTTTTAATTTCACTCAACCGTATACCTAACTTTTTTGTAGTTTTTATTTTACAATTGTATATCAGAAGGCGGTGGCGTAAGGGTCAGTTTTTTTTACATAGCTATGCAGGTTGCCCTCAGCCTCCCTAAACACATTAAAGTACGTTATACACTGTCCATCTCTTCCGGGAGAAAGTGATATCATAATCAGTTACGTCAAAGAAAAAAACAATAGAAAGACAACCATGTTAAACGAATCAGGGTGAAACGAGATGGTAACATCCACGACACCAATACTTTCATGCTTACTTTTATCACTCCAAACTTACCAAAACGTGTCAAAGGTGTCTTCGAAAGTGTTGGCGTAGGTGTATACACCCCAATTCCAATTCAATACTTCAGTTGCCAAATATTTGGTCATCATTCTAATTACTATAAAAAAGCAGAAAGTTTGTGCTAAATGTGGAGATACGGGCATCG
Organism: Ylistrum balloti; assembly: GCF_031769215.1. Taxonomy (NCBI): domain Eukaryota; kingdom Metazoa; phylum Mollusca; class Bivalvia; order Pectinida; family Pectinidae; genus Ylistrum; species Ylistrum balloti. Next base: position 11,012 of record NW_026782984.1, read on the forward strand.
AAGATAAGTCATCAGATGGTGCTTGTGATGGTCGAGTTCACCGCGCGAACTGTGGTGGCAGGCACCCAGCATATTCAGGAGATGCTTGGTTGGATTTGAAACATGTGTGCGTGAGGTTTTTCTAAAGAAGGTATTTCTCCAAATGGAGCTGGTAGCTTTGTAAGTAGTTGTACACTGGTAACATCTCAGACAAAGATTTAACTCAGTGAAGTGATATTTTGGATTTATTTAAGAAAGGTGATGGCAGAAAAAGGTTAAATCTAGTTATCTCATTTTTAGGGATACTGATATATTGCATTGTCATATTTAAACATTTTAATTTCTGCATTCAAACCGTATATTGATAAAGTACAGTCTAAAATGAACTGACATCATTTGAGACAATTGACTATCTCTTAATTGCCACATTTAAATTTAGAAAATTCTATACCATGTAATACGTTGAAAAGTGTTAAATACTGTAGACTCTGAGTTCAGTTGTAAAGTATGCAATTTCAGACGAAACATACACTTAAATATATTAATATATAATAGCCAAAGCAGTCAAAATAAGTTTAAAGTATCAGGTGTGCATATGATACAAGTAGGTTTAAAATGTTTTAAAGTAGGCTATTAATTCAATGACTGCACTGATCACACTTGTTCACTATTAGACAAATGATGTATATCATGTATATTAAATAAGGGAAATAAAAAATGTCTAATTTGTCATGTTAACATAGATTCTCTCTGAATGCTAGTCATTTCTACTTATTATGAACAACACTGTACACCTGTAAACATATCATAGTAATCAGCGGCGTCTTGCTCATGTTCAATCCAAAATGTCATTGCTATATATGCGGAAGTTGATAAAAGTTATCCATCATACACATTTGAGTCATTTCATGATCAGGATATGCAAGATATGCTTTATGATCAATATTAGTCTGATCTTCACACTTTTTCTGTTGATAGGATCATATAGATTCTTAAGGCACAGGCACAACTTATATTGGTAGATCGCAATAAAGATTTAACTATGCATTTATAAATTGTAGCTGTGTTGTGAGGCGAGATTGACGACAAAGTTTTTGATTGGCAGTGGTTCTTGCAGTGGACAATACAATTTTGACTTGACACCGTCTGTTCTTTTGCATTTTGAGTTAGATTTTTTTGTATATTTGAATGTCTTCTACAGCCTGTAATGTGACACCATGCAACCGCTGTGGAATATTCCATGTTTGGGGTATTGATGTTCTAGAGACAACAAAAGGCATTGTTTTCAAATCAAATTTTTGATAATGGCTTCTAGTGCATACTAAACCCAGAATGTGGCTATATATTGATCTGAACATGTCTTGCACGAACAGATACAATTTATAATAGCAACACTTTTTGCTTTTATCGAAACATTTACAATATTGGGGACTCATTTTCCGTCATAAGATAAAACATCTTGCTTTCATCTGGCACCCCAGTCCTGTAGATAGCAGTCTCACTGAAACAGCACAAAAGAGGAGCTTGTCTAGCTTCATATATTATGATTTTATCAGTAGACTCAAGAGGTAAAAATGGATAAAAGAAGAAAAAGAGAAGATACATGATATAACGTAAAAGACAAGAAAAATACAGATAAAAAATTGGAGTAAAAACCTGGTGTCATGCCATGTAATTCGACCTGTCATCTATCGGACATTCACGTTCAAGATATATAATGACCAAAACATATCTGGTAGCATTATTTAGAAGTTTGTGAGTACAGGGTGCCTAACTAGCCGGGTCCATCATACACTCCAATGGTAGAAGCTATAGGAGCCTGTGATGCTGCCCTGGGAGATATTGAACCTTGGTTGTTGTTGTCTCCAGGTCTGAGAATTTCGTGAATAGTAGTTGAGGGTGCAAGTCACCTTACTAGCCTTGATTAATTGAATGTCCCTTTAAGTGTAATGTCTTGCTAGAGACAAAAGGGTCAGTAGTTCAACTTCAACCTCATTCCTATTACAAGTATATGCGGGTATGTGAATGAGAGATAAATAGAGTGTACTTATTCACTCCTACATATATTGAATGTCATTGTATAATATCTGTCCATTATTGCGATATATGTTTATTAACCACATGTACTCAGACTGCAGCCATGCAATCAGAGGTCCACAAAGTGTATAAGAAAGTTTGTTCATAAATAACTAAAACCTGAAGTTCTTGACTTAAAGCAATCTAACTGAAAACAAACGAAACACAACCAAAGTACTGTGAAAATAAATAAAAGTTGATGTAAAATGATTTCATCAAAAGTCGTCAATACAGTTACAAAACACTTTGCATTATTATTGTACTTGTATGTGATCACACCCAACATCTTTTAGTTATGTATCAAGTTTATGCATATAACACATATCATACTGGATCAAATGGAAGGAACAAACAGCGTGTCATTCGCATCATTTGAAATTCAACTTTCACTCAGTAGGTCAAACATACAGACTCCAGTTATAGCAGAAATAACAGAAGATTTGCCGATGACCACAGTCTTCCCACCGGACATTTCATATAAATAAGCCTGTCATATCATGTACGTTTCCCTTATGGAAATTGCTGTATCCTCTTTTCTGGGACTTCTCTTAAAAGTTTAGTTCTAAAGCCCATGGTGTACCCGATGTTGTAAGGGAAGCACACTCAGCCTCATTTTCGTATCTTATAGCGGAAACCTGAATAAAGGCTATTATTGCCCACATCCAAATGTTGACGTGTATGTTGGTTTCAACAACTGCAGAGCGGGCTCAGACACTTGTGGATTGAGATGACATTTCTCGGTATCCAAGTCATTTAGAAAGGTTATAAACAGCAAAATTCTTTGAAATTGGAAACATTAACCTTTATTTTTTTCAATCACTTTGGATTTTCCTTGGTCGCTTCCAATTCTTGAAAATTTAGGCTCTTAGCATCTCTGTCTGGGTCCTACAAGGACGGAATTGTTGTATGGTGGAGTTTTATTCATTGTTTGGTTGTACATTTCCCAAGTCTAAAAGTTAATTATTTGTGTATCTTTTGTATCTACTTGCAGATAATTGATGAGACATAATAGACTGAGAATAAAAAGTTACTGAAATTCGTAATTCAGTTGTATATCTTTTGTAAAATTAGAGAACTTAAGAACCTTCTCTCTGGAATGAAGTGCTTAAACCTGATGTGTTGATAGGAGGAACCATTATAAAATCAATGATGAACTCGATCCTGAAATTGTCACGAGTTATCAGTGATAAAATGGAAGAAAAAACCTTTATTTGATGATGGATGTGCCCTTTTCGAAACGGCCAATGGGTTGAAGATGCATGTTAACAAAATTGAATATAATCCCTCTTTCATATGTGCACTATGCTAACACATTATCCTTGTTAAAGAATGCCAAATGGATACATTTTACACAGTTACCTGATATCGGGCCAGGTACAGTGATGGACTTGATTTTGTTTAGCTTATGAAGGTAAAAGTCAAGTATCTTACGGTAAACAAAGTATAATCCTTTCATCCATTACATTAGAGCTACATATAGGGGAATTCTTCCAGAATTTATTCATTCTGCCTCACAGCATTGCTCCCTCCTTTTACCTGTACATGTGTATATATTGTTGCCGTAACCTGACATTAACTGAACTCAGAATCTTACATATTTAACACTAAGAAAAAGAGGCCATGCTCTACCGCTTTCAAATATATTTGTAAGACAGTCAGTTTAATAATGAACGTGGAACATATATATATATAGATATGGAAAACACTTGAGTTCAGGCCTACAAATGTGATATATATCATTTATTTAGACCACATAATTGTGAATGCGAAATGGCAGCATAATTTGGAAGGTAAAATTCATGTAAAGACAAACAGTTATTTTCAACTGTCCTTGATATAGATAACAAGGTTATTCACCGAATCTCAACATGGAAATTACTTTTTTGTCGTCGCTTTCCCGACGCTCAAGACGTATATGTGTTGAAGCACAAGTAAATCGATACCGTTCTTTGGTGGCATTTTATTCTCTGGGATACCAACTTAAATAATATGGGTACATATTTGTTTCTTGTTATACTATCTAAGATTGGTATTACCATTCATGGGGAAAGAAAACCGTTTTTATCACAAAAAATAAATTAGTCATGGTCTTGAGGATGAGGCGCAATAGGGGAAACTTAACATTTACGAAAATCCTTTTTCGATAGGAAAGACAAGATTTTGTGTTAAAGTGACTTAGCTTTGTATAAATGGCATGTTCCCCTTTGGAAATTAAGCAAAATGTTTCAAACTCTCTCTCGATATTGAAGAAAAGCAGTGGGTCTGAATCCCGTGAGACAGAAGGACAGAAGCGGATATCAATGCTGTTTTTGTGAGAATGAATATCGTTGTTACCAAACGTGGTCAAAAGTATTCTCATATTGAAGCCGATTTAAAATTTTGAAATATCTTTCGATCACTTTGGGTTTTCCTCAGTTGTGTCCTAGGTTTTGATTTAAGATCCTTAGCAACACTAACGAGTCTTAGAGCCATCTGTAAGATGCAGTTTAAATCACTGTTTGGCTCTTCTGTATCTGATCTAAATTTGTATTACAAGATTCACTTGTGTTTGTTGTTCAATCTTAGTATACAACGTTATCTAGGACTCCCGGGACCTTGTAATAGGGTCGGACAGAGAAAATGGAGCCCATACAGTGTATTTAAGTTACTTCTTCTGGTGGAATTATTGAACTTTTTTCCAGATCTGTTAAGAAGCATTCTTGGGTATTGTGTATACACGGTAGTAAAAGTTATTTCAGAACATTAGAATTCCATTATAACAAAGGTATTAGACATTAGGCATACTTTAAAAATGTCTACAAGTAATGGCCATGCGCAAATGAGGGGGATGTAACCTCCACAATAGTTTGTTGCGATACTTAACGTATCATTGTGGAAAGGACTAAATTTGAACGAGTTAATATTTGTATTTACAATTTATGTTAATGCATTTCTTCATATCAGCAGATACAGACCATTTGGTTCATTATCATTATCACCCAAAGCCATCCATTGATAAAGTTAAGACAGTCCTGATCGCCAAATATTTTGATGAATATAAAGGAAACAACAATATAGGTATTAAATGTAAGGAGTTACTTAATTGTGTTGAATGACCCACAGCTCTTACACATTATTATCATCATGACAGTCATAACGGCCCATCAACACATAAAAGAGCCGTCAATCGATGAAAGACAAATGCTTAAAATCTTAAATGGTTATATTATAACAAAAGATTAAAATGACAAGCGATTTAGGCAAACATCTTTCAGAATTTTAGAACCTTATAAATCTGAACAGTTTCAAAAAGGTTCTTTAGACTTGCAACATTACGATAAACAAATCTCGTGTGGACAGAAGGTCAATGCAGTGCAATGACCATGTTTAAATGTGAATAGCTCATCACATCCTATGCACTGGTGATAATATTTGCCTTTCTGCAACATACATGAATGTGTAAAGTAAGTATGGTTGTCTCTGTAGCACGGAGACCATTTACCAGTGATTTATTTATTTGAATGTGTAACATATTGTTTGTTGTATACCGAGGATACCATATATTGAATGTATGGTGTACTTGAAACCATGTATTGTATATGGTTTAATAAAAAGTGTAGTATATTGTATGTGATAGGTATACTTGACATCATGTATTCTATGTGGTTCATGTGATACCAAGTAACGAGTGTGTGGTATACCTGATACCATGACTTGAAAATGGTATAACCGATATTCTAGGTAATGTATGTGGTATTGGGTAGACTTGATAGGCACCGAATATATACGCTTTAAAAGCGCATCAGTAGTGTAGGTGATGTATGTATCTACATAATTATCATGTCAATAAATATTGATATTTCTAATGGGTCTTCACCTTGTTTTTCCCATTGCTTTCCTAATCAATACATATGAACATATATTGCTGTGGCTAACATCAATTTCAGTGACTCTGTTGTGGAACTATTCTCAAATTAAGTGCCAGACTTGAAAGCCACTCAAATGCTAGGGCATTGTAATTTACTAATTCTTGTTGGACACATGTCAACTGAGTTCCTTTTATACTTTTTTTATAACTGTTACACTGTTGTTTTTATTATAATATTAATAATGCTGTTATTTAAAGACTTGGACTTGTATATGTTTAGTAACAAGTACCTGCATGATGTATTGATGTGTATGATTATAGAAAGTGATTGGCGAATGACGGGAGTTTTGTCCCTGCATCAAGACAATGAAGGAAAAATTGAAAATTGTACACATAAGAATAGAGATAAGATCAGAAGTAATCTGGATTTTATAATACATAGCTTTCTAAACAATTCGTATGACATATGTATAGTTTCCTGAATATATTGGTCATGTAAATTGATTTAGGATTGAATGGGTCCAATATTATGATGAAAGCTGATTTTAAAAACATATTGTTTAAAAAATCCAGAAAATTTGAATTTGAACAAGTCATTATCAGGGTCAAGTTTCATAAAATGTACCTGGATATTTAAGTAAGAAAAACCCTCTACTGTAAAAGAAATCATTCTCATTGCCACCGAACAGGTTATTTTTATTAACGTCCTATCAACTCATACAATGACACTTGGAAACTCTAAAAACAAAATGAAACTTAAATATTTGTTCATGCAAAGACAATATTCAACACCATTTTAACCTATGATCAATGATTGAATAACTTCTGTGTGTTGATAATTGTCTAACCCTATCAGTACAAATGTCTATTTATCAAAAGTTATTATCTTGTGATGATTAATAATAATTGAGTTATATATGTAATTATCTTGGTTTCAGAAATGCAATATAAATATCTATTACCAATACTAGACAAATACTTATCCAAATTCGAAAAATAACAACTCAGCATCCTTTTCATTTATCTATATCACATCCGGTAGGTATCATGTATATTGTATTTACATTGACAGAATAGGAAAGTAATGGGGTTTCACAGTTTCCCGTCAATACTTACATCAATACAATAAAGGTCAAAGCATTTTGCTTTATTTCATGGCGAGTTCTTGTCCAGACGGCATCTTAACATATGTTGGGGTCAACAAGGACAAGGCTGTGCAAATCCGTGTGATGCAACGCCCAAAAGACTGCATGGACATCCCTCAGACATCGCCCAAAAGCAGAAAACGTTTATGATATTTTATTGATATTCTTTATCTGAAGCTGAAATTTTGAGCAGAAACATTGACTTTTTGAGTTGCTGACATTTTACGTGTAGGACATTGCAATATTGATGAAATGGGTCCAATAAAGAATCACGGGGAGATGATAAGAATAAACCTCTTGTCCTCAAAACGAAGTGCCAGTATTTTCAAGTCAATTGGTTCTACTTCTATTTCATTTTTTCTAGAAGTCCTGGCGTCCTTTCGTGATAATCTATACCTTTTGAGTGATCACGGCTTAAAATCTTTCCCCATTAAATGAGACACCTTCTGCGCAGAAAGAAATAAGTATTTTCACCTAGTTTTCAGAATTGTACCCTTACTTTTCGTCTGTTAACCTTGCCGTTTACAATAAAATAATAGTTCTTAAAAGACAATCAATAGACGATTTGAGTATGACGTCATGGTTATCTTCATAAGACAAATTACCAGTGTGATTTTCACTATTGCTGACGTGCGTAGCGAACTAGATGGTAATGATTCGATCAATTATTTCTACTTACTGGCGTTTAAATTATAAATTACGTCCGTATGTAGTTTGAAGCACGTAGTATGAAGATATGTCATATTCATCTGATTGCTCACGAACATTATTTGATATCGTTATAACGAATCCGCCAAACAGAGCAGAAATATCTCATTTCACAAGCATGAATCTCATGGACTCGTCAGATAAAGTCAGATCGTTGTTCTAGTATGCTTCATTAGCATAAAATTATGCTTTATATAAATATTTGAAAAAATCAGCCTTTTAAATGTTGAATATAACTGAAAATCTAAATACCTGATTATATCAATGTCAGGTAAGATATACAAGCTGAGAGGGACTGATAAAATAATCGATAACCGTACTGTCGGCGACATTGTAATTCATTTAATACTGATTTGTTTGGTATTAATGGTCTTCCTAAACATAAGTCAAATGGGACACTGACTGTCCTCCCACCAGAGTCAAATGAGAACGCGAATCAAAGGGGAATCTCATTTCTTTGTTATTCTTTACTTCTTTCTGTTGTTTAACTAGTATCGTAATTCATGTATTTTCTTTGCCGTATAACAATTTTGGATTCAGCTTATATTCCTTACGATGACCTGTGGAAAACTAGCTTAGGAAATTATAATGATGTGACACAGATCGGGCTTTCTTAACCTGTCTTCCAACAACTTGATGAAAGTTGAGTTTGCAAATAAATGAGTAGATGCTATTAACATCAGCAATATGTTACACCATAATTCTCATTACGCTAACATTCCTCCACACTTTCAAAGCAGAAATACCCCTGTAATTTCCTACAATTACTCCAAAAACATTGCATCCAATCTTTTCAACTACAAACAACTGAATGTAAATGATCTAAGAACAACTCCTTCGTTAGCTTGTTCTTGTTTTGCCTCTATTTATAACTGATATCCAACAGATAGTAACTGGTCATTAAGGGTCCTAGTTTGAATATGAATTTTAAGATACTTATGGATTATTGAATGGATTAAACCTACTCTGAAAATTAATCCAACGCAGCATGGTCTCACTTGACCTATGCCAGTGCATAAATCAAGCGAGACCATGCTGCGTTGGATTAATTTTCAGAACGGGTTAAATCCATTCAGTCCATCATTCTAAAAATAATAATTAGCTGGAAATCTTAAATGAACAAGAGGCTCAAAGGCCTTAACAGTCATCTGAGTATAAATACCTATATAATTAAGATGTCTAATAGTCAAAGAATAAATTGCTAAACTAAACCATAGCTTACAAAGTAGACATTTTTGATTGTAAAACATTTTTTTTTTTTATCTTTAAACATGCTACCATACAAATACTATGAAGATTTTAACATATTTGACACATGCAATTTTTAAAAAGAAAGAGCGATCAATCGCATTAACATGGGTAGTCCTTCATCCCAGAATACCACAAGCCCAATATTAGCACACTGGGCCTTGAAAGTAGGTCAAGGTTATTCGTTTTAACAAACTTGGTAACCCTCCGTACCTGGTTGCTACAGTGTCAATACCAGTACCCTGGGCATTTAAAAAAACATATTTGACTCCTGGAACCATGAAAGTGGGTTTTCAAGTTTTGAAGACAATACCAACATGTGACCGGAAATTAATAACAATAAATAACACATGTAATCCTTTTTCCATCGTTTAATGTGATGGCTAAATTTGGAATCTGGCCTTTTCTCTCTCCATGCAACCATTAATTTCTTATGTTTTTTCACATCGAGAAATCATATAAAAACGAAATATAATATTTCTTAAAGAATGATGCTTACTTCTTTCTGCTTACCCTGCCCTGATGGAAGGGCATTAGAATATGTATCTGTCGTCCCAGTTGTTTGATTTGTGAATCTCTTTTATTTATTCACATCTACCATTTTGTCTATTTGGGTATGTTGATAACTGTTGTGCCATGTGAACCAGGCAACTGCCTAAAAAGCTGTAAATAATAAAGTATGCATACCTACAGATCGTTTTCTTCCGCTTTTACAGGTCGTGCATTGTGCTGTTATCTCGATGAAAATGTAGTAATGGTGTTCTAAATGTTTTGACTTCGTGTAAATGTTCGGCAATCTTTCTTTTGTTCATATTTTGCCGAAACTACAACAATACTTAACGTTATTGTTCGCCATTGCAGTGATGAATTCAGAATCTCTTTTATTTATTCACATCTACCATTTTTCAATGAACACAGCAAAATATTAGAATTTTGAAAACAATATTTTTTTGAAATCTTCAGGTAAAAATGTCACACAAAACATTAAAAATGTCAACACCATTAGGGCCATCAAAAGGTAAAACGCACAGCGATCCAAATGGAAATCACGTTTAACAAACCAAAAGGTAAAATACAAATGCTAGATAGCTTAAAAGGGTAAATTAACACAAGAGATAAAAATGGAACGTCTATTATATAGAACAACATCTTTCAGGTAATCTAGAATTTTTAAACATGTAATGTTACGATAAAAACAAGCTATAAGTACTGCTCAAGAACATAAACATTTTTTCAATATTTGAACATATTCCGTCGTTATTTGTACTTTTTCGTGAGTTTATATTTCATATAAAGCACATAGGATGATAAAACAGTTCAACATGTAGCTAATTTTAATGCTATTTGTTTAGCTCACGCCGTCCAGGGATAAGCTTATGTTGTCCATCAATAATTTGATGCTCGTAAGAGGCGAATTAACTTGGGAATCATTGTTTTTTACCTCTTATAACGATCTTTTTTCTTTGTATACATTACATTTGTTTACATGATCTTTCACAAAAAGGTGTTAAGGCACTGTTGTTGGAGCGTTTCTAAAATACACCCGAGCTCGATCTCAAGAATGAAATGTGGTGGAAACCGAGTTCATATATTGTTTACCCATTTCAACTATAAGAATACAACCGACAGTAGTTTTAGATAACATAATTAATTTTAATATCAACAGGCCTAAATAAAAAAAAATACACATTTCATATTAGAACGAAACAAAAAGGCTCAATGAAATGGATTATCTTTAAACCATGTCATTGACATGTAATGTTACGATAAAAACAATCTCGAGTAGTCAGAAGGTCAATGCAGTCCAATAAAAAAATTACATATATATGTTATGTTTGAAAATGATGTGTCTCTACGAAGACTATATAATGGTATGACGAGCAGTGTAACTCAATGACACAACACTGCTGTGCACGAGATTTTCCCGTTTCGAGCTTTCGTGTTTTTGGAACAACGCTAGATATTGTTATATATGTGATATTTGCAAGATATTGCAAATACTCTCACCTTACTTTACTTTACACCTTGAGTATATATATATATATATATAAATGTATATTTCTTCATTAGAAAATATACTAAGCTCTGCTTTATGTAGAAAATATATGAACTCTGTCCCATATGTATCATGTCATTTCTAAATTCAAATGAAACAAGATAGAATGATACATATGTGCGAAGGAAAATTTTGTCGTTTCTCATAGCACGCATATTGCGTAACATTGTGGAATCATAACTGTACGAATCCATTTTTCAAAGCTAGCAGCAATGTCCTATTATTGTAATTATTTGACTTCAAAATTAGACGAAAGAAGTGCGTGCACAAATAATACGGTTTATCATTATAGCCGTAGTCTGTCCTGTGAACTGCAAAAGTGGACAGAACTGTAACGATCCAGATGGTGAATGTCCGGAATGTATGCCTGCTTACTGGGGAAGATATTGCGAACAACGTGAGTAGCATTGATATAAGCTGATTCAACTCATGTATCATATTATCTCTAAGCAATGAATTTTAGGAAACGAAATTAATTGATGTAACAATGTTAACTCCTTTTAACAGATAATATATATGAAATTTACTCTTATTCATTTCAAGGCACTGAATGCATTTTTGATGATAAAGGCATGGGATACAGAGGCACCAAAAATACTACTAAAAATGGAATACTATGTCAACCTTGGTCTTCACAAGTTCCTCATCCACACAGATTTAATGGCGAAGAAAATTACTGTCGAAACCCTGACGATGGTGCCGCTCCATGGTGCTACACGATGGACCCTAACGTACGCTGGATGTATTGCGGAGTTCCAAACTGCAGTATGTATCGTTCTGTTATTTACCATGTCCCCGTAATTGTGATCAGTGATTCCCTAAGTGAGGTTAGGTAGGAGATAGTAATCAGACCTTTGCTAAAATGAAAGTGACACCTGTTTATGCGGTACTAATAATTGATTAGCCAGTTGTTGTAGGCCTACAGTGAATGGATGGGTGGTAGTATAACCGTGGTAAGGCGATAATGTTGAGTGTTACGGACTGTTAACATTTCATTTAAGAACAGCCACCTTGTATATGCAAGAAAACTGCATGTGATATGCGCGGCCTCTCTTGTGGGTAACACCGGGATTCAAAAGATACAGGTTGATGAAAATTATCGGGAAGTTTTAAGACCTTCATAGTAATCTCAATACAAAATAACTTATTTCTTTCTGCATCAAGAAGCTGGACATGTTTTTTGCTCGGTAGTTTTCTTTCATTGTATACATTTTCCTCATTTGAGAACGTGACATTACTTACTAGGATTTACCGAAATTTATATGGCTGGTGAAGTCAATGAAGCAGAAGTTTACTATTCCGGAACTCCTGGTCTTATGCTACTTTCAGTAGTTACCTTTTAAATCTTCCTTTTGTTCATATATTGTATATACGATGTAAACTCCTTTTAACAGATGATATATATATATAAATAAAAAATACTGTTATTCATTTCAAGGCTATGAGTGCGCTTTTTTAAAGGCGTAAAACTATTTATACATCCGAAACATTTGATGTGATTGAATTGGCAATATCACCAATCTTTAGAAAGAATCAAGTTAATTCACAATATAATTTAAAAAAAGGTCAACATGCATCCAGTTTCGTTTGCTGTAGTCACTCCGAAAATGATATTTGATTCATTGCGTACAAATGCCCTTTACCTAAAATGAGGGATGAAATACAAGAAAATCCCTTTGCTATATTTCGTTTCTGTGTATTAACGACCAATAATGATCTTATACAAACTTAAACAGTCATTCAATCCTTTTATCATTGATTTGTTACTACCTGTTACAAATTAATTACTGATTCATACATTTGAGGGAGTACTTTAATTAATTAAACTATTATTCATGGCAGAAGGTCACTTAGCTTATTCCCCCATCCTTTCTATTCACTGTTCAACGTTTCCACTAATATTTTCCTTGACATTACTTCACTTTGGGGGAAGGTGAAGAGGCTGACCCTTCCGGTACACCTTGCACTTTTTCATGAGTCTCAGTTCCAATATTTCTTTTGTTCTTGTTGTTATAGTTTAATCGGATCACTGTTTGAATGCAGATTCTGTTGGTATTTTCATTGATGGCTAGAGGTATTATTAGCGTTTGTGAACAAAATGTGATGTTATTTGCCCACGTCGCCATATAGAAAGACATTGAAAATACTCTGTATCATACGGTACTCCTTGTTCACTGCTCAAAATAGAACTGAAAGATAACAAAGAAGAAAAACAATTTAATTATTCATGTGACGGTAAAAGCATATAAAAAAATCATGACTATTTCAAAGGTGTCAGACTTGCCATGCCCTATATTGTTTTGAAATAGATATGCGGGTTAAATTACTTATTTGATGTTGTTTCCTTTTGGAGATTTTTGTCCACCCTTTGCTGGCCCCAGTGAGATGTCTCTGATAAATGTCCGTTAAGAATACCATATACTGTGTGAGTTATCGGTACACAGTTAAATTCATTTGTACATAGGTGCTTCTTCAACTATTACAAGACAAACGTCAATGACGTCAGAAGGTTCTACATCTGAACACAAACCTCTTCACCGCCAGGTAATTCAAGCCTAAGCTACTCCGAGGAAGTAAAATCTCAAAAGTACCTCATAACATATACCCATTGTAATTCAAAGATACAAAATATAATCTTCATACTTTCATTATTCGACCAAACAATACAAGATGTTTTGCATGGTACAGTGTTATAGAGTAAGGTCTGATGTAGCATCCCAACATCATAACAACAGTTGTAGTTAGTTTCTTCCATAGAATGAAAGAATTATGCCAAAATTTGGTTTGTAACATCCTTTGCTTAAGGTTTGGTTTTGCATTGTTTGATATCAACTGTTATTTAAAGATTTGAATAAGTTTCATTTTAGATTACACGTCAACTTTATTTGTATTCTTTACAACAGTGCATTTAGAGCAGCATACACAATTCAATTGCAATTGCTATTCAAATACAATACTGGATATTGTTTCCAGAATCAAGGGATGTCACGTTTACAATGTGTGCTGACTGTAGATGTAGTGGATATCTTTCAAACGTCATATCAAGGAATCTATCAATAGCAGAGAAAACAGAAATATTGAAGGAAACCAAAAGAGCTTTGACTGTAAACAAGCCCACCCTCTCGTCTTACATAAGGAAGAAGACATGTGCCCAAGATGATCGAACATCTGCCACAACCATTGGATATGTTGGGGCGATCGTCATTGTATCGGCTTTCCTGATAGTTATCGGGTGTGATCTTCTGTTTCTGGAAAAACATTTTACACAACTGAGAAACCGAAAGAGAATCGCTGACCACGGGTTTATTACACGTGGTGACTAGACGTACACATCCTATCTGTGACGGCTATATTCATCTAACTTTATTCTTTTTAAAACATGTTTAACCTAGTCAAGTTTGAAGCCTTTTCTTTTAGGATCTTTGTTTTCCACCATTTGCTGATCTTTAAAAAAATATTTTGTTTAAATTGGTCGTAAAGAAAATGACAAAATGCAAAATAGATACCAAAAAATGACGGAACCCTTAACACAATGTCTACATACTGATTTGGAGATCTGGAACAGTCAAAGGGACATTTCATTCAAGATTGGATTTCGTTCAATACTATTTTATAAAATGTTAAATATCTATTCATGTTCTTGGCTACTTGTACATTTCGCTCCAACGCAAGAGATATCTTATTATCATCTTTTTTCTAGAAAACCTATTGAGATATAGCTCAATCGATTTACAAATGTCTGGATGGTGTCACAGCATATATTCACCTCCGCAATTTACTGAAGCAATACAACATGTTTCGCCATGTTTTTGCCATTAACTTACTGCTTGTTGGGGACAATTATTTAGTCATAAATTAAATATAGATTTATTGTTTTGATAATAAACACTCAATTTTTGTAGATGTCGTTCATTGGGTTCGTAGCACTTGTTTGAATATTCTAAAATGAAAAAGAAACAGATTTTTGAAAAACCTGACTACTTCATAGTGTACGTCCAAAATGTTCACATTGTGGTGAAGGATACAACTGGGTCAAGTTCAGTGCAAAACAGTTCTTTGTAGATATACATGTACATTAAAGAACAATAACGTGGGTAATTATAACCGGATTACAAAAAAAAGAGAGAAAATATCAACATGTTAACATGCTCATAACCCATACTCAAATTCAATAAAGCTAGGGCAACATTTGAAAGAAAGAGTGAGCGTCATCTGCTAAATCAACGATACCCGTCATGTAAGTCTTGGTCAGTCCAAGCTGGTAATGTCACGCTCTCAAATGAGAACAAGGTAAACAACAACCGGACCAGCAGGCAGTCTAACGAACATCAAACACGTCAAGCTTTATATATATCGCACTAAGAAACAGATTATTTATCAAAGAGCTCACTGTGACATCCGTAGAAAAAAATCACGATAAACACTAACATGGCAGCATTATCATTATCCAAACTCAAATTCCACAAAACAAGGGCAAAATATGCACCTTTTGAAACCATATGTTACGAACTTGTCGGTCCGTTCACTATTTGCACGGAAACCGTGATAATTGAAATATCTGATCAACTACGACATGTTAACACCAACTATTTTCTTATATTTACAGCAGTTCTTCTTGTCACCAATAAATGCCGACATATATCAATCTTTTGGTTAGTCAATGCCTCTGCCACAAACTTCTCATCCACAACTTACTGAACTAATGAAAATGATATTGTTATTATCATTGTGAAACAATGTTATTCTGACCTGTTCATCCTCCTTTATTTGAAAATGTGAATTATTTCTGATACCAAGTTTTACTTAAGGTCATTTTCTTTGATCTCACTCGTCCGACAACTCGTCAAACCGTCAAAAACTAAACTAAATAAAAAACATTCAAAAGATGGATATGTATTTCCCCTATTTGCAAAGCCCTTAACCAATGGACCCCTCAGACCAAATGAAAAAAACTCAGTCATTCCTAAAGAATAAGAACAATTCTAATGAATTTGCTGAATTTTGCTTTTGTTTCCCGCCCTAGGGAGACCAGACCCAGAGTTTACACAAATTTTATTTTTCTTTTCACCTTGAGATATCGACGAATTTGTCTATTTCCCCTATTTTGCGCTGGCCTCGTTTAAACAAAACTGATCACCTTTCGCCTATGCATGTTTCATATCAAACTGGGACAGAATTATTTTAAATGTAAGCTATTATATTGCCAAGAAATCAGATGTTTGCATGTCTTGTGACACGGCACGATGTCCGTTTCTACTCCTCATACTACAGAT
This sequence comes from Ylistrum balloti, assembly GCF_031769215.1. Classification (NCBI taxonomy): domain Eukaryota; kingdom Metazoa; phylum Mollusca; class Bivalvia; order Pectinida; family Pectinidae; genus Ylistrum; species Ylistrum balloti. The sequence continues at coordinate 27,344 of NW_026782984.1, forward strand.
ACTGGAACATCCCTGGAGTTTGCTCTAGCTGAATTTCAGACTCCCTTACTTCTTTAAAATAAAGATACTGGGATGAATAATTATCTATCCCTGAAATAATTCATAAAGAGCACATTCGAATGATTACACTTGTGTCGCCAGATACTCTCGTTACAATTATTGTTGCTGTTCTCGACAATGGAATTAATTGTCCACAATTGTTATGATAATCAATAAAGGAAAATATATGTTTAACCTTTCTTAATGACATTTGTATGTTTTTCGACCTTATTTCTGCGAGATTATGACGAGGTAGGATAAAAAAAGATGTGACGAGATCCATCAATTGAAATCAAACGAAAATACGTTAAGGGTCCTTTTTTATCAACCAATAAGTATGATTGATCTTGGTTTCAGAAATGCAATATAAATATCTATTACCAATACTAGACAAATACTTATCCAAATTCGAAAATGCACATTGTAAGCTGAGTGTTTGATAACAACTCAGCATCCTTATCATTTATTTATATCACATCCGGTAGGTATCATGTATATTGTATTCACATTGACAGAATAAGAAAGTAATGGGGTTTCACAGTTTCCCGTCAATAATTACATCAATACAATAAAGGTCAATGCATTTTGCTTTATTTCATGGCGAGTTCTTGTCCAGACCGCATCTTAACATATGTTGGGGTCAACAAGGACAAGGCTCTGCAAATCCGTGTGATGCAACGCCCAAAAGACTGCATGGACATCCCGCAGACATCGCCCAAAAGCAGAAAATGTTGATGATATTTTATTGATATTCTTTATCTGAAGCTGAAATTCTGAGCAGAAACATTGACTTTTTGAGTTGCTGACATTTTACGTGTAGGACATTGCAATATTGATGAAATGGGTCCAATAAAGAATCACGGGGAGATGATAAGAATAAACCTCTTGTCCTCAAAACGAAGTGCCAGTATTTTCAAGTCAATTGGTTCTACTTCTATTTCATTTTTTCCTAGAAGTCCTGTCATCCTTTCGTGATAATCTATACCTTTTGAGTGATCACGGCTTAAAATCTTTCCCCATTAGATGAGACACCTTCTGCGCAGAAAGAAATAAGTATTTTCACCTAGTTTTCAGAATTGTACCCTTACTTTTCGTCTGTTAACCTTGCCGTTTACAATAAAATAATAGTTCTTAAAAGACAATCAATAGACGATTTGAGTATGACGTCATGGTCATCTTCATAAGACAAATTACCAGTGTGATTTTCACTATTGCTGACGTGCGTAGCGAACTAGATGGTAATGATTCGATTAATTATTTCTAATTACTGGCGTTTAAATTATAAATTACGTCCGTATGTAGTTTGAAGCATGTAGTATGAAGATATGTCATATTCATCTGATTGCTCACGAACATTATTTGATATCGTTATAACGAATCCGCCAAACAGAGCAGACATATCTCATTTCACATGCATGAATCTCATGGACTCGTCAGATCATGTTTTTTAATGGTCGTTGTTCTAGTATGCTTCATTAGCATAAAATTATGCTTTATATAAATATTTTTAAAAAAAATGAACCTTTTAAATGTTGAATATAACTTAAAATCTAAATACCTGATTATATCAATGTCAGGTAAGATATACAAGCTGAGAGGGACTGATAAAATAATCGATAACCGTACTGTCGGCGACATTGTAATTCATTTAATACTGATTTGTTAGGTATTAATGGTCTTCCTAAACATAAGTCAAATGGGACACTGACTGTCCTCCCACCAGAGTCAAATGAGAACGCGAATCAAAGGGGAATCTCATTTCTTTGTTATTCTTTACTTCTTTGTGTTGTTTAACTAGTATTGTAATTCATGTATTTTCTTTGCCGTATAACAATTTTGAATTCGGTCACTAGCTATGCAAGTTATGATTAATATATAATCTGCATATTTTCTCGACTTTCTACAAGCTTTCCTTTCGTTCTAAAAGGTCATCCCTCAAATTACTCGATTTTAGCTTTGAACCAAACTAGAAAGGCTAAGGGTTCTCTCAAGGTCGTGCTACGGAACCACGAAGTGGATTCAGCTTATATTCCTTATGATGACCTGTGGAAAACTAGCTTAGGAAATTATTAAAATTATAATGATGTGACACAGATCAGGCTTTTTAACCTGTCTTCCAACAACTTGATGAAAGTTGAGTTTGCAAATAAATGAGTAGATGCTATTAACATCAGCAATATGTTACACCATAATTCTCATTACGCTAACATTCCTCCACACTTTCAAAGCAGAAATACCCCTGTAATTTCCTACAATTACTCCAAAAACATTGCATCCAATCTTTTCAATTACAAACAACTGAATGTAAATGATCTAAGAACAACTCCTTCGTAAGCTTGTTCTTGTTTTGCCTCTATTTATAACTGATATCCAACAGATAGTAACTGGTCATCAAGGGTCCTAGTTGGAATATGAATTTTAAGATACTTATGGATTATTGAATGGATTAAACCTACTCTGAAAATTAATCCAACGCAGCATGGTCTCGCTTGACCTATGCCAGTGCATAAATCAAGCGAGACCATGCTGCGATGGATTAATTTTCAGAGCGGGTTAAATCCATTCAGTCCATCATTCTAAAAATAATAATTAGCTGGAAATCTTAAATGAACAAGAGGCTCAAAGGCCTTAACAGTCATCTGAGTATAAATACCTATATAATTAAGATGTCTAATAGTCAAAGAATAAATTGCTAAACTAAACCATAGCTTACAAAGCAGATATTTTTGGATTGTAAAACATTTTTTTTTTTTTGCAAACTAGAAATCATAATCTTTAAACATGCTACCATACAAATACTATGAAGATTTCAACATATTAGACACATGCAATTTCTAAACAGAAAGAACGATCAATCGCATTAACATGGGTAGTCCTTCATTCCAGAATACCACAAGCCCAATATTAGCACACTGGGCCTTGAAAGTAGGTCAAGGTTATTCGTTTTAACAAACTTGGTAACCCTCCGTACCTGGTTGCTACAGTGTCAATACCAGTACCCTGGGCATTTAAAAAAACATATTTGACTCCTGGAACCATGAAAGTGGGTTTCCAAGTTTTGAAGACAATACCAACATGTGACCGGAAATTAATAACAATAAATAACACATGTAATCCTTTTTCCATCGTTTAATGTGATGGCTAAATTTGGAATCTGGCCTTTTCTCTCTCCATGCAACCATTAATTTCTTATGTTTTTTCACATCGAGAAATCATATAAAAACTTAAAGAATGATGCTTACTTCTTTCTGCTTACCCTGCCCTGATGGAAGGGCATTAGAATATGTATCTGTCGTCCCAGTTGTTTGATTTGTGAATCTCTTTTATTTATTCACATCTACCATTTTGTCTATTTGGGTATGTTGATAACTGTTGTGCCATGTGAACCAGGCAACTAGCTGTAAATAATAAAGTATGCATACCTTCAGATCTTTTTGTTCCGCTTTTACAGGTCGTGCATTGTGCTGTTATCTCAATGTAGTAATGGTGTTCGTTTTGACGTTGTAATGTTCGGCAAGGTTTCGACCACGTTATTGTTCGCCATTGCAGGTAAGAATGATTCATTCAATGAACACAGCAAAATATTAGAATTTTGAAAACAATATTTTGAAATCTTCAAAAATGTCAACACATTAAAGGCCATTAGGGCCATCAAAAGGTAAAACGCACAGCGATCCAAATGGAAATCACGTTTAACAAACCAAAAGGTAAAATACAAATGCTAGATAGCTTAAAAGGGTAAATTAACACAAGAGATAAAAATGGAACGTCTATTATATAGAACAACATCTTTCAGGTAATCTAGAATTTTTAAACATGTAATGTTACGATAAAAACAAGCTGTAAGTACTGCTCAAGAACATAAACATTTTTTCAATATTTGAACATATTCCGTCGTTATTTGTACTTTTTCGTGAGTTTATATTTCATATAAAGCACATAGGATGATAAAACAGTTCAACATGTAGCTAATTTTAATGCTATTTGTTTAGCTCACGCCGTCCAGGGATAAGCTTATGTTGTCCATCAATAATTTGATGCTCGTAAGAGGCGAATTAACTTGGGAATCATTGTTTTTTACCTCTTATAACGATCTTTTTTCTTTGTATACATTACATTTGTTTACATGATCTTTCACAAAAAGGTGTTAAGGCACTGTTGTTGGAGCGTTTCTAAAATACACCCGAGCTCGATCTCAAGAATGAAATGTGGTGGAAACCGAGTTCATATATTGTTTACCCATTTCAACTATAAAAATACAACCGACAGTAGTTTTAGATAACATAATTAATTTTAATATCAACAGGCCTAAATAAAAAAAATACACATTTCATATTAGAACGAAACAAAAAGGCTCAATGAAATGGATTATCTTTAAACCATGTCATTGACATGTAATGTTACGATAAAAACAATCTCGAGTAGTCAGAAGGTCAATGCAGTCCAATAAAAAAATTACATATATATGTTATGTTTGAAAATGATGTGTCTCTACGAGGACTATATAATGGTATGACGAGCAGTGTAACTCAATGACACAACACTGCTGTGCACGAGATTTTCCCGTTTCGAGCTTTCGTGTTTTTGGAACAACGCTAGATATTGTTATATATGTGATATTTGCAAGATATTGCAAATACTCTCACCTTACTTTACTTTACACCTTGAGTATATATATATATATATAAATGTATATTTATTAATTAGAAAATATACTAAGCTCTGCTTTATGTAGAAAATATATGAACTCTGTCCCATATGTATCATGTCATTTCTAAATTCAAATGAAACAAGATAGAATGATACATATGTGCGAAGGAAAATTTTGTCGTTTCTCATAGCACGCATATTGCGTAACATTGTGGAATCATAACTGTACGAATCCATTTTTCAAAGCTAGCAGCAATGTCCTATTATTGTAATTATTTGACTTCAAAATTAGACGAAAGAAGTGCGTGCACAAATAATACGGTTTATCATTATAGCCGTAGTCTGTCCTGTGAACTGCAAAAGTGGACAGAACTGTAACGATCCAGATGGTGAATGTCCGGAATGTATGCCTGCTTACTGGGGAAGATATTGCGAACAACGTGAGTAGCATTGATATAAGCTGATTCAACTCATGTATCATATTATCTCTAAGCAATGAATTTTAGGAAACGAAATTAATTGATGTAACAATGTTAACTCCTTTTAACAGATAATATATATGAAATTTACTCTTATTCATTTCAAGGCACTGAATGCATTTTTGATGATAAAGGCATGGGATACAGAGGCACCAAAAATACTACTAAAAATGGAATACTATGTCAACCTTGGTCTTCACAAGTTCCTCATCCACACAGATTTAATGGCGAAGAAAATTACTGTCGAAACCCTGACGATGGTGCCGCTCCATGGTGCTACACGATGGACCCTAACGTACGCTGGATGTATTGCGGAGTTCCAAACTGCAGTATGTATCGTTCTGTTATTTACCATGTCCCCGTAATTGTGATCAGTGATTCCCTAAGTGAGGTTAGGTAGGAGATAGTAATCAGACCTTTGCTAAAATGAAAGTGACACCTGTTTATGCGGTACTAATAATTGATTAGCCAGTTGTTGTAGGCCTACAGTGAATGGATGGGTGGTAGTATAACCGTGGTAAGGCGATAATGTTGAGTGTTACGGACTGTTAACATTTCATTTAAGAACAGCCACCTTGTATATGCAAGAAAACTGCATGTGATATGCGCGGCCTCTCTTGTGGGTAACACCGGGATTCAAAAGATACAGGTTGATGAAAATTATCGGGAAGTTTTAAGACCTTCATAGTAATCTCAATACAAAATAACTTATTTCTTTCTGCATCAAGAAGCTGGACATGTTTTTTGCTCGGTAGTTTTCTTTCATTGTATACATTTTCCTCATTTGAGAACGTGACATTACTTACTAGGATTTACCGAAATTTATATGGCTGGTGAAGTCAATGAAGCAGAAGTTTACTATTCCGGAACTCCTGGTCTTATGCTACTTTCAGTAGTTACCTTTTAAATCTTCCTTTTGTTCATATATTGTATATACGATGTAAACTCCTTTTAACAGATGATATATATATATAAATAAAAAATACTGTTATTCATTTCAAGGCTATGAGTGCGCTTTTTTAAAGGCGTAAAACTATTTATACATCCGAAACATTTGATGTGATTGAATTGGCAATATCACCAATCTTTAGAAAGAATCAAGTTAATTCACAATATAATTTAAAAAAAGGTCAACATGCATCCAGTTTCGTTTGCTGTAGTCACTCCGAAAATGATATTTGATTCATTGCGTACAAATGCCCTTTACCTAAAATGAGGGATGAAATACAAGAAAATCCCTTTGCTATATTTCGTTTCTGTGTATTAACGACCAATAATGATCTTATACAAACTTAAACAGTCATTCAATCCTTTTATCATTGATTTGTTACTACCTGTTACAAATTAATTACTGATTCATACATTTGAGGGAGTACTTTAATTAATTAAACTATTATTCATGGCAGAAGGTCACTTAGCTTATTCCCCCATCCTTTCTATTCACTGTTCAACGTTTCCACTAATATTTTCCTTGACATTACTTCACTTTGGGGGAAGGTGAAGAGGCTGACCCTTCCGGTACACCTTGCACTTTTTCATGAGTCTCAGTTCCAATATTTCTTTTGTTCTTGTTGTTATAGTTTAATCGGATCACTGTTTGAATGCAGATTCTGTTGGTATTTTCATTGATGGCTAGAGGTATTATTAGCGTTTGTGAACAAAATGTGATGTTATTTGCCCACGTCGCCATATAGAAAGACATTGAAAATACTCTGTATCATACGGTACTCCTTGTTCACTGCTCAAAATAGAACTGAAAGATAACAAAGAAGAAAAACAATTTAATTATTCATGTGACGGTAAAAGCATATAAAAAAATCATGACTATTTCAAAGGTGTCAGACTTGCCATGCCCTATATTGTTTTGAAATAGATATGCGGGTTAAATTACTTATTTGATGTTGTTTCCTTTTGGAGATTTTTGTCCACCCTTTGCTGGCCCCAGTGAGATGTCTCTGATAAATGTCCGTTAAGAATACCATATACTGTGTGAGTTATCGGTACACAGTTAAATTCATTTGTACATAGGTGCTTCTTCAACTATTACAAGACAAACGTCAATGACGTCAGAAGGTTCTACATCTGAACACAAACCTCTTCACCGCCAGGTAATTCAAGCCTAAGCTACTCCGAGGAAGTAAAATCTCAAAAGTACCTCATAACATATACCCATTGTAATTCAAAGATACAAAATATAATCTTCATACTTTCATTATTCGACCAAACAATACAAGATGTTTTGCATGGTACAGTGTTATAGAGTAAGGTCTGATGTAGCATCCCAACATCATAACAACAGTTGTAGTTAGTTTCTTCCATAGAATGAAAGAATTATGCCAAAATTTGGTTTGTAACATCCTTTGCTTAAGGTTTGGTTTTGCATTGTTTGATATCAACTGTTATTTAAAGATTTGAATAAGTTTCATTTTAGATTACACGTCAACTTTATTTGTATTCTTTACAACAGTGCATTTAGAGCAGCATACACAATTCAATTGCAATTGCTATTCAAATACAATACTGGATATTGTTTCCAGAATCAAGGGATGTCACGTTTACAATGTGTGCTGACTGTAGATGTAGTGGATATCTTTCAAACGTCATATCAAGGAATCTATCAATAGCAGAGAAAACAGAAATATTGAAGGAAACCAAAAGAGCTTTGACTGTAAACAAGCCCACCCTCTCGTCTTACATAAGGAAGAAGACATGTGCCCAAGATGATCGAACATCTGCCACAACCATTGGATATGTTGGGGCGATCGTCATTGTATCGGCTTTCCTGATAGTTATCGGGTGTGATCTTCTGTTTCTGGAAAAACATTTTACACAACTGAGAAACCGAAAGAGAATCGCTGACCACGGGTTTATTACACGTGGTGACTAGACGTACACATCCTATCTGTGACGGCTATATTCATCTAACTTTATTCTTTTTAAAACATGTTTAACCTAGTCAAGTTTGAAGCCTTTTCTTTTAGGATCTTTGTTTTCCACCATTTGCTGATCTTTAAAAAAATATTTTGTTTAAATTGGTCGTAAAGAAAATGACAAAATGCAAAATAGATACCAAAAAATGACGGAACCCTTAACACAATGTCTACATACTGATTTGGAGATCTGGAACAGTCAAAGGGACATTTCATTCAAGATTGGATTTCGTTCAATACTATTTTATAAAATGTTAAATATCTATTCATGTTCTTGGCTACTTGTACATTTCGCTCCAACGCAAGAGATATCTTATTATCATCTTTTTTCTAGAAAACCTATTGAGATATAGCTCAATCGATTTACAAATGTCTGGATGGTGTCACAGCATATATTCACCTCCGCAATTTACTGAAGCAATACAACATGTTTCGCCATGTTTTTGCCATTAACTTACTGCTTGTTGGGGACAATTATTTAGTCATAAATTAAATATAGATTTATTGTTTTGATAATAAACACTCAATTTTTGTAGATGTCGTTCATTGGGTTCGTAGCACTTGTTTGAATATTCTAAAATGAAAAAGAAACAGATTTTTGAAAAACCTGACTACTTCATAGTGTACGTCCAAAATGTTCACATTGTGGTGAAGGATACAACTGGGTCAAGTTCAGTGCAAAACAGTTCTTTGTAGATATACATGTACATTAAAGAACAATAACGTGGGTAATTATAACCGGATTACAAAAAAAAGAGAGAAAATATCAACATGTTAACATGCTCATAACCCATACTCAAATTCAATAAAGCTAGGGCAACATTTGAAAGAAAGAGTGAGCGTCATCTGCTAAATCAACGATACCCGTCATGTAAGTCTTGGTCAGTCCAAGCTGGTAATGTCACGCTCTCAAATGAGAACAAGGTAAACAACAACCGGACCAGCAGGCAGTCTAACGAACATCAAACACGTCAAGCTTTATATATATCGCACTAAGAAACAGATTATTTATCAAAGAGCTCACTGTGACATCCGTAGAAAAAAATCACGATAAACACTAACATGGCAGCATTATCATTATCCAAACTCAAATTCCACAAAACAAGGGCAAAATATGCACCTTTTGAAACCATATGTTACGAACTTGTCGGTCCGTTCACTATTTGCACGGAAACCGTGATAATTGAAATATCTGATCAACTACGACATGTTAACACCAACTATTTTCTTATATTTACAGCAGTTCTTCTTGTCACCAATAAATGCCGACATATATCAATCTTTTGGTTAGTCAATGCCTCTGCCACAAACTTCTCATCCACAACTTACTGAACTAATGAAAATGATATTGTTATTATCATTGTGAAACAATGTTATTCTGACCTGTTCATCCTCCTTTATTTGAAAATGTGAATTATTTCTGATACCAAGTTTTACTTAAGGTCATTTTCTTTGATCTCACTCGTCCGACAACTCGTCAAACCGTCAAAAACTAAACTAAATAAAAAACATTCAAAAGATGGATATGTATTTCCCCTATTTGCAAAGCCCTTAACCAATGGACCCCTCAGACCAAATGAAAAAAACTCAGTCATTCCTAAAGAATAAGAACAATTCTAATGAATTTGCTGAATTTTGCTTTTGTTTCCCGCCCTAGGGAGACCAGACCCAGAGTTTACACAAATTTTATTTTTCTTTTCACCTTGAGATATCGACGAATTTGTCTATTTCCCCTATTTTGCGCTGGCCTCGTTTAAACAAAACTGATCACCTTTCGCCTATGCATGTTTCATATCAAATTGGGACAGAATTATTTTAAATGTAAGCTATTATATTGCCAAGAAATCAGATGTTTGCATGTCTTGTGACACGGCACGATGTCCGTTTCTACTCCTCATACTACAGATACTGGAACATCCCTGGAGTTTGCTCTAGCTGAATTTCAGACTCCCTTACTTCTTTAAAATAAAGATACTGGGATGAATAATTATCTATCCCTGAAATAATTCATAAAGAGCACATTCGAATGATTACACTTGTGTCGCCAGATACTCTCGTTACAATTATTGTTGCTGTTCTCGACAATGGAATTAATTGTCCACAATTGTTATGATAATCAATAAAGGAAAATATATGTTTAACCTTTCTTAATGACATTTGTATGTTTTTCGACCTTATTTCTGCGAGATTATGACGAGGTAGGATAAAAAAAGATGTGACGAGATCCATCAATTGAAATCAAACGAAAATACGTTAAGGGTCCTTTTTTATCAACCAATAAGTATGATTGATCTTGGTTTCAGAAATGCAATATAAATATCTATTACCAATACTAGACAAATACTTATCCAAATTCGAAAATGCACATTGTAAGCTGAGTGTTTGATAACAACTCAGCATCCTTATCATTTATTTATATCACATCCGGTAGGTATCATGTATATTGTATTCACATTGACAGAATAAGAAAGTAATGGGGTTTCACAGTTTCCCGTCAATAATTACATCAATACAATAAAGGTCAATGCATTTTGCTTTATTTCATGGCGAGTTCTTGTCCAGACCGCATCTTAACATATGTTGGGGTCAACAAGGACAAGGCTCTGCAAATCCGTGTGATGCAACGCCCAAAAGACTGCATGGACATCCCGCAGACATCGCCCAAAAGCAGAAAATGTTGATGATATTTTATTGATATTCTTTATCTGAAGCTGAAATTCTGAGCAGAAACATTGACTTTTTGAGTTGCTGACATTTTACGTGTAGGACATTGCAATATTGATGAAATGGGTCCAATAAAGAATCACGGGGAGATGATAAGAATAAACCTCTTGTCCTCAAAACGAAGTGCCAGTATTTTCAAGTCAATTGGTTCTACTTCTATTTCATTTTTTCCTAGAAGTCCTGTCATCCTTTCGTGATAATCTATACCTTTTGAGTGATCACGGCTTAAAATCTTTCCCCATTAGATGAGACACCTTCTGCGCAGAAAGAAATAAGTATTTTCACCTAGTTTTCAGAATTGTACCCTTACTTTTCGTCTGTTAACCTTGCCGTTTACAATAAAATAATAGTTCTTAAAAGACAATCAATAGACGATTTGAGTATGACGTCATGGTCATCTTCATAAGACAAATTACCAGTGTGATTTTCACTATTGCTGACGTGCGTAGCGAACTAGATGGTAATGATTCGATTAATTATTTCTAATTACTGGCGTTTAAATTATAAATTACGTCCGTATGTAGTTTGAAGCATGTAGTATGAAGATATGTCATATTCATCTGATTGCTCACGAACATTATTTGATATCGTTATAACGAATCCGCCAAACAGAGCAGACATATCTCATTTCACATGCATGAATCTCATGGACTCGTCAGATCATGTTTTTTAATGGTCGTTGTTCTAGTATGCTTCATTAGCATAAAATTATGCTTTATATAAATATTTTTAAAAAAAATGAACCTTTTAAATGTTGAATATAACTGAAAATCTAAATACCTGATTATATCAATGTCAGGTAAGATATACAAGCTGAGAGGGACTGATAAAATAATCGATAACCGTACTGTCGGCGACATTGTAATTCATTTAATACTGATTTGTTAGGTATTAATGGTCTTCCTAAACATAAGTCAAATGGGACACTGACTGTCCTCCCACCAGAGTCAAATGAGAACGCGAATCAAAGGGGAATCTCATTTCTTTGTTATTCTTTACTTCTTTGTGTTGTTTAACTAGTATTGTAATTCATGTATTTTCTTTGCCGTATAACAATTTTGAATTCGGTCACTAGCTATGCAAGTTATGATTAATATATAATCTGCATATTTTCTCGACTTTCTACAAGCTTTCCTTTCGTTCTAAAAGGTCATCCCTCAAATTACTCGATTTTAGCTTTGAACCAAACTAGAAAGGCTAAGGGTTCTCTCAAGGTCGTGCTACGGAACCACGAAGTGGATTCAGCTTATATTCCTTATGATGACCTGTGGAAAACTAGCTTAGGAAATTATTAAAATTATAATGATGTGACACAGATCAGGCTTTTTAACCTGTCTTCCAACAACTTGATGAAAGTTGAGTTTGCAAATAAATGAGTAGATGCTATTAACATCAGCAATATGTTACACCATAATTCTCATTACGCTAACATTCCTCCACACTTTCAAAGCAGAAATACCCCTGTAATTTCCTACAATTACTCCAAAAACATTGCATCCAATCTTTTCAATTACAAACAACTGAATGTAAATGATCTAAGAACAACTCCTTCGTTAGCTTGTTCTTGTTTTGCCTCTATTTATAACTGATATCCAACAGATAGTAACTGGTCATCAAGGGTCCTAGTTGGAATATGAATTTTAAGATACTTATGGATTATTGAATGGATTAAACCTACTCTGAAAATTAATCCAACGCAGCATGGTCTCGCTTGACCTATGCCAGTGCATAAATCAAGCGAGACCATGCTGCGATGGATTAATTTTCAGAACGGGTTAAATCCATTCAGTCCATCATTCTAAAAATAATAATTAGCTGGAAATCTTAAATGAACAAGAGGCTCAAAGGCCTTAACAGTCATCTGAGTATAAATACCTATATAATTAAGATGTCTAATAGTCAAAGAATAAATTGCTAAACTAAACCATAGCTTACAAAGCAGATATTTTTGGATTGTAAAACATTTTTTTTTTTTTTTGCAAACTAGAAATCATAATCTTTAAACATGCTACCATACAAATACTATGAAGATTTCAACATATTAGACACATGCAATTTCTAAACAGAAAGAACGATCAATCGCATTAACATGGGTAGTCCTTCATTCCAGAATACCACAAGCCCAATATTAGCACACTGGGCCTTGAAAGTAGGTCAAGGTTATTCGTTTTAACAAACTTGGTAACCCTCCGTACCTGGTTGCTACAGTGTCAATACCAGTACCCTGGGCATTTAAAAAAACATATTTGACTCCTGGAACCATGAAAGTGGGTTTCCAAGTTTTGAAGACAATACCAACATGTGACCGGAAATTAATAACAATAAATAACACATGTAATCCTTTTTCCATCGTTTAATGTGATGGCTAAATTTGGAATCTGGCCTTTTCTCTCTCCATGCAACCATTAATTTCTTATGTTTTTTCACATCGAGAAATCATATAAAAACTTAAAGAATGATGCTTACTTCTTTCTGCTTACCCTGCCCTGATGGAAGGGCATTAGAATATGTATCTGTCGTCCCAGTTGTTTGATTTGTGAATCTCTTTTATTTATTCACATCTACCATTTTGTCTATTTGGGTATGTTGATAACTGTTGTGCCATGTGAACCAGGCAACTAGCTGTAAATAATAAAGTATGCATACCTTCAGATCTTTTTGTTCCGCTTTTACAGGTCGTGCATTGTGCTGTTATCTCAATGTAGTAATGGTGTTCGTTTTGACGTTGTAATGTTCGGCAAGGTTTCGACCACGTTATTGTTCGCCATTGCAGGTAAGAATGATTCATTCAATGAACACAGCAAAATATTAGAATTTTGAAAACAATATTTTGAAATCTTCAAAAATGTCAACACATTAAAGGCCATTAGGGCCATCAAAAGGTAAAACGCACAGCGATCCAAATGGAAATCACGTTTAACAAACCAAAAGGTAAAATACAAATGCTAGATAGCTTAAAAGGGTAAATTAACACAAGAGATAAAAATGGAACGTCTATTATATAGAACAACATCTTTCAGGTAATCTAGAATTTTTAAACATGTAATGTTACGATAAAAACAAGCTGTAAGTACTGCTCAAGAACATAAACATTTTTTCAATATTTGAACATATTCCGTCGTTATTTGTACTTTTTCGTGAGTTTATATTTCATATAAAGCACATAGGATGATAAAACAGTTCAACATGTAGCTAATTTTAATGCTATTTGTTTAGCTCACGCCGTCCAGGGATAAGCTTATGTTGTCCATCAATAATTTGATGCTCGTAAGAGGCGAATTAACTTGGGAATCATTGTTTTTTACCTCTTATAACGATCTTTTTTCTTTGTATACATTACATTTGTTTACATGATCTTTCACAAAAAGGTGTTAAGGCACTGTTGTTGGAGCGTTTCTAAAATACACCCGAGCTCGATCTCAAGAATGAAATGTGGTGGAAACCGAGTTCATATATTGTTTACCCATTTCAACTATAAAAATACACCCGACAGTAGTTTTAGATAACATAATTAATTTTAATATCAACAGGCCTAAATAAAAAAAATACACATTTCATATTAGAACGAAACAAAAAGGCTCAATGAAATGGATTATCTTTAAACCATGTCATTGACATGTAATGTTACGATAAAAACAATCTCGAGTAGTCAGAAGGTCAATGCAGTCCAATAAAAAAATTACATATATATGTTATGTTTGAAAATGATGTGTCTCTACGAGGACTATATAATGGTATGACGAGCAGTGTAACTCAATGACACAACACTGCTGTGCACGAGATTTTCCCGTTTCGAGCTTTCGTGTTTTTGGAACAACGCTATATTGTTATATATGGCACGCATATTGCGTAACATTGTGGAATCATAACTGTACGAATC